>NW_024081296.1:419702-636942 GCF_003009895.1 Hyaena hyaena | reverse complement strand
TCGAATCAGTTATCAAAAATCTCCCAACAAATAAGAGCCCTAGGCCAGATGGCTTCCCTGGGGAATTCTACCAGACACTTAAAACAGAATTAATACCCATTCTTCTCAAGCTATTCCAAAAAATAGAAATCGAAGGAAAACTTCCAGACTCATTTTATGAAGCCAGCATCACTCTGATTCCCAATCCAGACAGAGACTCAGCAACAAAAAGAGAACTACAGGCCAACATCCTTGATGAATACAGATGTAAAAATCCTCAACAAGATGCTTGCAAATCGAACGCAACAACACATAAAAAGAACTATCCACCAAGACCAAGTGGGATTCATTCTTGGGTTACAGAGCTGGTTCAATATTCGCAAATCAATCAATGTGATCCATCACATCAACAAAAGAAAAGATTAAAAACCATATGATCCTGTCAATAGATGCAGAAAAAGCATTTGACAAAATACACTATCCCTTCTTAATAAAGACCCTTGAGAAAGTCGGGATAGAAGGAACTTACTTAAACATCATAAAAGCCATCTATGAGAAGCCCTCAGATAACATCATCCTCAATGGGGAAAAACTGAGAGCTTTCTCCCTGAGATCAGGAACATGACAGGGATGTCCACTCTCACCACTGTTGTTTAACATAGTGCTGGAAGTCCTAGCATGAGCCATCAGACAACAAAAGGAAATCAAAGGCATCAGAATTGGCAAGGAAGAAGTCAAACTTTCACTTTTCACAGATGACATGATACTATACATAGAAAACCCAACAGACTCCACCAGAAGCATACTGAAATTGATCCATGAATTCAGCAAAGTTGCAGGATATAAAATCAACGTACAGAAATCAGGTGCATTTTTGTACATCAACAATGAAGCAACAGAAAGAGAAATCAAGAAACTGATCCCATTTACAATTGCGCAAAAAAACATAAAATACCTAGGAATAAACTTAACCAAAGATATAAGAGATCTGTATGATGAAAACTGTAGAAAACTTATGAAGGAAATTGAAGAAGACACAAAGAAATGGAAAAATATTCCATGCTCATGGATTGGAAAAATAAAAATAGTTAAAACGTCATTACTACCCAAAACAATCGACACATTCAATGCAATCCCAATCAAAATTGCACCAGTATTCTTCTCAAAACTAGAACAAACTATCCTAAAATTTGTAAGAAACCACAAAAGACCCTGAATAGCCAAAGTAATATTGAAGAAGAAAACCAAAAGGGGAAGCATCACCATCCCAGACTTTAGCCTCCACTACAAAGCTGTCATCTTCAAGACAGTATGGTATTGGCACAAAAACAGACACATAGACCAATGGAACAGAATCGAGAACTCAGAAGTGGACCCAAAAGTATACAGCCAACTAATCTTTGACAAAGCAGGAAAGAATATCCAATGGGAAAAAAAAGACAGTCTCTTTAACAGATGGTGCTGGGAGAACTGGACAGCAACATGCAGAAGAATGAAACTAGATCACTTTCTCATACCATACACAAAAATAAACTCAAAATGGATAAAGGACCTGAACGTGAGACCAGAAACCATCAAAACCCTAGAAGAGAAAGCAGGAAAAAAACCTCCTTGACCTTCACCGCAGCAATTTCTTACTTGACACATCCCCAAAGGTAAGGGAATCAAGAAGAAAAATGAACTATTGGGACCTCATCAAGATTAAAAGTTCTGCACAGCAAAGGAAACAATCCATAAAACTAATAGGCAACTGATGGAATGGGAAAAGATAGTTGCAAATGACATATCAGATAAAGAGCTAGTAGCCAAAATCTATAAGGAACTCACCAAACTCCATACCCAAAAAACAAATAATCCAGTGAAGAAATGGGCAGAAGATATGAACAGACACTTCCCCAAAGAGGACATCCAGATTACCACCAGACACATGAAATGATGCTCAGCGTCCCTCCTCATCAGGGAAATACAAATCAAAACCACACTGAGATACCACCTCGCGCCGGTCAGAGTGGCTAAAATGAGCAAATCAGGAGACTCTAGATGCTGGCGAGAATGTGGAGAAACGGGCACCCTCCTACACTGTTGGTGGGAAGGTAAACTGGTGCAACACCTCTGGAAAACTGTGGAGGTTCCTCAAAAAATTAACACTAGAACTCCCTATGACCCAGCAATAGCACTGCTAGGAATTTACCCAAGGGATATAGGAGTGTTGATGCATAGGGGCACATGTACCCCAATGTTCATAGCAGCAATTTCAACAATAGCCAAAACATGGAAAGAGCCTAACTGTCCATCAACTGACGAATATATCAAGAGATGTGGTTTATCTATACCATGGAATACTACATGGCAATGAGAAAGAATGAAATCTGGCCATGTGTAGCAACATGGATGGACCTTGAGGGTGTTATGCTGAGCGAAATAAGTCAAGCAGAGAAGGACAGATACCATATGTTTGCACATATAGGAGGATTAGGAGGAACTTAATGGAGGACCATGGGGAAGGAGAAGGGGGAAAATAGTGGGGGAGAGGGAGGGAGGCAAACCATGAGAGACTCTTGAATGCTGAGAACAAACTGAGGGCTGATAGGGGTGGGGGGGACAGGAAGGGAGGTGATGGGCATGGAGGAGGGCACTTGTGGGGATGAGCACTGGGTGTTATATGGAAACCAACTTTTTTCTTTTTTTTTTTTTATGTTTTATTTATTTCTAGGAGAGAGAGACAGCGTGAGCAGGGGAGGGTCAGAGAGAGAGGGAGTCACAGACCGAAAGAGGCTCCAGGCTCTGAGCTGGCAGTCAGCACAGAGCCCGACGCGGGGCCCGAACCCACGAACCGCGAGATCATGACCCAAGCGAAAGTCGGACGCTTAACCGACTAAGCCACCCAGGCGCCCCTTATGGAAACCAACTTGACATTAAACTATTTTTAAAAAATAAAAAGGCTAGGAGACAGTATATCTGACCCCATCTCATTGAGGAAATGGATTGGGGCTGCAGCAAGAGGCTATCTCCACATTCAGATTCCCTACAAGATTTGAGTAACTGAAAGATTCTCGAAAGTGCGGCTGGTGGGAGGTGGGGCTCGCCATCTAGGGCAGTGTATGGACAAGATAACCTCCTTAAGTCTGTAAGTGATAGATCTGCATATGCAATAACTGAGGGAGGAAAAAACAATGCATTTGCTTCCTGTTCCCTCCAAGGCAGACTCCAAAGAACTCAGACAGTAATTGGAATCATCTGGATTGGTTCTATCATTCGCCTGGGGAATAAAGGCTTTCCCTGCTCCTCTCTCACTTCAGTTATCTCCAACATCTGCCTCGGTCCACCTCCTCTTATTTTCTACCAAGGACAGCCAGCCAACATCCTCTGCCTGGGTCTCCAGCCACAAACTGTCCCTGTGGTGCTGGTGACAAGGATGGGTGAGACAGAGCTCCAGGGAGTTTGCAGCTGGACAACTGCCCACAGTCTCCAATCCAATGTGCAGTTTACACCTCTCAAGTGTGGGTGAAAGGGGAGGGGTCAGTGACAGAGTGGTTGCCCAGTTTAGGAAAAATGGATTCAAAGGGTGGCAGTTCATGGCTCAGCAGGTGCAGTGGACCTGAGCGTTAATCTTAGTAATGCTCACAGATTCTGGTGTACCCCTCCTTACCAGCAGTTCCCATCAGGACAATCCAGCCATTATACCTCAGTGAGCCCAACAAGGAAGGGTTTATTATTCCCATTTCCATGGGGAAAATTGAGGCCTGTCAATCCTTGAATGTCACAGCTTGAAAAGACTAGCTTAGTTGTCTGTGAAGAAAAAGAGGCCCAGAGAAAGGAAATAAATTTAGCCAAGACATATGTGGAGCAATGGACAGATTATCTAAGCATAATCAACAAGGAAACAATGGCTTTGAATGACACACTGGACCAGATGGACTCAACAGATATACTCAGAAAATTTCATCCTAAAGTAACAAACTATACATTCTTCTCAAGTGCACATGGAACATTCTCCAGAATAGATCACATACTGGGCCAGAAATCAGCCCTCAAAAAAGTACAAAAAAGACTGAGATCGTACCATGCATATTTTCTAACCACAACGCTATGAAGCTTGACGTCAACCATAAGAAAAAAACTGGAAAGTTCTCAAATATGTGGAAGTTAAAGAACATCCTACTAAAAAATGAATGGGTTAACCAGGAAATTAAAAAGTCCATGGAAGTCAAATGCAAATGAAAACACAACATTTCAAAACCTTTGAGATGTAGCAAAGGTGATCATAAGAGGGAAATATATAGGAATCCAGGCCTTCCTAAAGAAGGAAGAAAGGTCTCACATACACAACCTAAGCTTACACCTAAAAGACCTGGAAAAAGAACAGCAAGTAAAGACCGAAACCAGCAGAAGGAAAATAATAAAGATTAGAGCAGAAATCAATGATATTGATATAAAAAAAAAAAAAAGAACAGAGCAACAAAACCAAAAGCTATTTCTTCGAGAGGATTAACAAAATTGATAAACCCCTAGCCAGATTTAACGAAAAGAAAAGGAAAAGGACCCAAATAAATAAAATCATGAATAAAAGAGGAGAGATTACCACCAAAACCATGACATACAAACAATAATAAGAGAATATTATAAGCAATTATATGACAACAAATTGGGCAATCTGAAAGAAATAGATAAATTCTTAGAAACATATAAACTACCAAAACTGATACGGAAAAAATAGAAAACTTGAATAGACCATAACTAGCAAAGACATCTATCAGTAATCAAAATTCTCCCAAAAAACAAGAGACCAAGGCCAGATGACTTTCCAGGGGAATTCTGCCAAACATATAAAGCAGAATTAATACCTATTCTTTCGACAATGTTCCAAACAAAAGAAATGGAAGGAGACCTTCCAAACCCATTCTATAAGGTCATAATTACCTTGATTCCAAAGCCAGACAAACCTCACTATAAAGGAGAGTTAAAGACCTATTTCCCCGATGAACATGGATGCAAAAATTCTCAACAAGGTATTAGCAAATTGAATCCAACAATACATTAAAAGAAATATTCATCACAATCAAGTGAGGTTTATTCCTGGGCTGAAAGGTGGTTGAATATCTATAAATCAATCAATGTGATACAGCACTTTAATAAGAGAAAAGATAAAAACTACGTAATCTTCTCAATTGATGCAGAAAAAACATCTGATAAAATAAAGTATTCTTTCTTGATAAAATACTCTCAAGAAAGTAGGGATAGAAGGAACATACCTCAACATCAAAAAGACCATATATGAAAGACCCACAGCTAATATCATCCTCAATGGGGAAACACTGAAGGCTTTTCCCCTAAGGTCAGGAATATGAAGGGATGTCTACTCTCACCACTGTTGTTCAACATGTATTAGAAGTCCTAGCCTCAGCAATAAGATAACAAAATGAAATAAAAAGCATCCAAATTGGCAAAGAAGAAGTCAAACTTTCACTCTTCACAGACAACATGATATTCTACATGCAAAACCCATAAGATGCAACCAAAACACTGCTAGAATTAATACATGAATTCAGCAAAATCGCAGGATATAAAATCAATGTTCAGAAATCAGTTGCATTTTTCTACACCCATAATGAGACAACAAAAAGAGAAATCAAGGAGGGGTCCCTGGTGGCTCAGTCAGTTAAGCACCTGACTCTTGATTTCAGCTCAGGTCATGCATGATCTTATAGCTTAAGCATGGAGGAGGGCACTTGTGGGGATGAGCACTGGGTATTATATGGAAACCAACTTGACAATAAACTATTTGTAAAAAAAAAAAAAAAGAGTTTGAGCTCCATGTCAGGCTTTGCACAGATAGTGTGGAGCATGTTGGGATTTTCTCTCCTCTCTCTTCCTCTCTCTCTCTCTTTCAAAATAAACAAACTTTAAAAAAAGAGAGACGGGGTAGCGCACTAGTGTCTCAGTTGGTTAAGCATCTGATTTCGGCTCAAGTTATGATCTTGCCAAAGAACTGTAGTTCAAACCTCACATCAGCCTCTGTGCTGACAGCTCAGAGCCTGGACCGTGGTTCAGGTTCTGTGTCTCCCTCTCTCTTACCCTCCCCCACTCACACTGTATCTTCATATCTGTCTCTGTATCACTCAAAAATAAATAAACATTAAGAAAAGAGAGAAATCAAGGAATCAATCCCATTTACAATTGCACCAAAAACCCTAAGATACCTAGGAATAAATTTAACCAAAGAGGTAAAAGATCTGTATACTGAAAACTATAGAAAGCTTATCAAAGAAATTGAAGAAGACACAAAGAAATGGAAAAACATTCCATGCTCATGGATTGGTAGAATTAATATTGTTAAAACATCTATACTACCCAAAGCAAACTAAATATTCAAAGCAATCCCTATCAAAATAGCAAAGCTTTCTTTACAGAGCCAGAACAAACAATTCTAAAATTTGTATGGGATTACAAAAGACCCCAAGTAACCAAGTAATGTTGAAAAAGAAAACCAAAGCTGGAAGCATCAGAAATCCAAACTACAAGCTGTATTACAAAACTGTAGTCATTAACACAGTATGGTACTAACACAAAAACAGACAGATCAATGAAATAGAATTGAAAACCCAAAATTGGACCCACAAATGTGTGGCCAACTAATCTTCAACAAAGCAGGAAAGAATATGCAGTGGAAAAAACATAGTCTCTTTGCAAATGGTGTTGGGAAAACTGGACAGCAACATGCAGAGGAATGAACCTGGACCACTGTTTTACACCATACACAAAAGTAAATTCAAAATGGATGAAAGACCTAAATGTAAAACAGGAAATTACCAAAAGCCTAGAGGAGAAAACAGGCAACAACCTCTTTGGCCTCTGCTGAAGCAACTTCTAACTTGACATGTCTCTGGAGGCAAGAAAAACAAAAGCAAAAGTGAACTATTGGGACTCATCAAGATAAAAAGCTTCTGTACAACAAAAGAAACAATCAACAAAACTAAAAGGCAACCGACAGAGTGGAGAAGATATTTCCCAATGACATATTGGATAAAGGGTTAGTACCCAAATCTATAAAGAACTTATCAAACTCAATACCCAAAAACAAATAATCCAATTAGGAAATGGGCAAAAGGCATGAATAGACACTTTCCAAAGAAGACATCCAGATGGCTAACAGACACATGAAAAAATGTTCAACATGGCATCATAATCAGGGAAATACAAATCAAAACCACAATGAGATACCACCTCTCAACTTTCAGAATGGCTAAGATTAACAACTCAGGAAACAACAGATATGGGCGAGGATGGGGAGAAACGGAAAGCCTCTTGCACTGTCGGTGGGAATGCAACTGGTGCAGCTGCTCTGGAAAGCAGTGTGGAGGTTCCTCAAAAATTAAAAATAGAATTACCCTACCACCCAGCAATAACACTACTACGAATTTATCCAAAATACACAGGAGTGCTGATTCATTGGGGAACATGTACCTTAATGTTTATAAAAGTGCTTTCAACAATAGCCAAATTGTGGAAAAGTCTCAAATGTCAATCAACTGATGAATGGGTAAAGAAGATACAGTTAATATATCCAGTGGAATACTATTTGGCAATGAGAAAGAATGAAATCTTGCCATTTGCAACAACAGAGATGGAACTTACACTAAATGAAATAAGTCAGTAGAAAAGACAGATATCATATGTTTTCACTCATATATGGAATTTGAGAAACTTAATAGAAGACCATGGGGGAAGGAAGGAGAAAAAATAGTGTCCAACAGAGAGGGAGGCAAACCATAAGAGACCCTTAAATACAGAGAACAAACTGCAGGTTAATGAGGGGTGCAGGGTAGAGGGGTAAATGGGTGATAGGACACTTGTTGGGATGAGCACTGGGTGTTGTATGTAAGTGATGAATCATGGGAATCTACTCCCGAAGCCAAGAGCACACTGTATACACTGTAAGTTAGCTAACTTGATAATAAATTATCTTTAAAAAAATACAAAAACTGACAGGTAGACAAAACCGTCTTGAGAAATAATAAAGTTGGAAAATCACACAACCTGATTTACAAACTTTTATGGCTACAGTATTCAAATCACTAGATAGTGACTTCAAGAAAGAGAATAGGTCCTTGAGGCAGAACAGAGAATCTAAATATACACCCACATATATACAATTAACTCATTTTTCACAAAAATGCTAAGGTTATTTAATAGAAGAAAATCTTTCAACAAATTTGAAAAATGCTGGGAAAAAATACAACTACTTGTAATACAAAAGAAATAAACCATGATGCATACATCATATCATACACAAAAATCAGACTTGGTCATAAAACCTAACAAAATAAATCATCCAGAAAGGGACCTAAAACTGTATCTTTCTCAATTTAGAAGATGCTAATATTTCTTAGACAGAAAGCAAAAAAGCCCTAACAGGAAAAGAGAATTTAAAAAACTATATTTTCTCACACCATGCACAAAAATAAACTCAAAATGGATAAAGGACCTGAACGTGAGACAGGAAACTATCAACACCCTAGAGGAGAAAGCAGGAAACAACCTCCTTGACCTCCACCGCAGCAACCTCTTACTTGACACATCCCCAAAAGCAAGGGAATCAAGAGCAAAAATAAACGATTGGGACCTCATCAAGATGAAAACTTCTGCACAGCCAAGGAAACAACCCACAAAACTAATAGGCAACCGACGGAATGGCAAAAGATAGTTGCAAATGACATATCAGATAAAGGGTTAATATCCAGAATCTATAAGGAACTCACCAAACTCTACACCTGAAAAACAAACAACCCAGTGAAGAAATGGGCAGAAGACATGAACAGACACTTCTCCAAAGAGGACATCCAGATGGCCAACAGACACATGAAACGATGCTCAGCATCCCTCCTCATCAGGGAAATACAAATCAAAACCACACTGAGATACCACCTCACGCCAGTCAGAGTGGCTAAAATGAGCAAATCAGAGAACTCTAGATGCTGGCGAGGATGTGGAGAAACGGGCACCCTCCTACACTGTTGGTGGGAATGTAAACTGGTACAGCCCCTCTGGAAAACAGTGTGGAGGTTCCTCAGGAAACTAACAATAGAACTCCCTTATGACCCAGCAATAGCACTGCTAGGAATTTACCCAAGGGATACAGAAATGCTGAGGCATAGGAGCACATGTACCCCAATGTTCATAGCAGCACTCTCCAAAATAGCTAAAACATGGAAAGAGCCTAAGTGTCCTTCAACGGACGAATGGATCAAGAAGATGTGGTTTATCTATACCATGGAATACTACACGGCAATGAGAAACAATGAAATCTGGCCATGTGTAGCAACATGATTGGACCTTAAGGGTGTTATGCTGAGTGAAATAAGTCAGGCAGAGAAGGACAAATACTGTATGTTTGCACGCATAGGAGGATTAGGAGGAACTTAACTGAGGACAGTGGGGGAGAAGAAGGGGGGAAATAGTGGGGGAAAGGGGGAGAGGCAAACCATGAGAGACTCTTAAATGCTGACAAAAACTGAGGACTGATGGATCTGAGGGGGAAAGGGGATGGGCATAGAGGAGGGCACTTGTGGGGATGAGCACTGGGTGTTATGTGGAAACTAATTTGACAATAAACTATTTGTAAAAAAAAAAACAAACAAACTATATTTTATCAAAAGACATGATGTTTCATTTACCATCTCTGTTCATTGACTAGTACTTCTTAGCAGCAGTAAGGTTTATAACCTGAGAAGAACTATATTTCCGTGGACCAAATTGATGAAGAATTGTTTTTTCAAAACTTCCACTGCATATCCAGGATTGCTCCTTTACAATATAGGTAAATGCCAAAGAAGAACAGGTGCCCAGTTAACATGAGTACTTACACCCAGTTACAGAATCCTGGAGCCACCAGGAGAGATTTAGTGTGATCTACTTGCCCATATCAGCTAATTTCACCTACAGCTATTATTAAGCCAAACCTTCCTTATAAATCGTCTTATAACATCATTTCCCTTTGTTGAATTCAAGGGGGATGTGTCCTCTCTAGTTCACAAGGCCTGACCTGAGCTTCTGCAGGCATCTCCTTTCAGGACCCAGGTATATGGAGAAGGCTATGTAAGCATTTCAATCCTTTTCTTAGCCAACATTTTTGTTCGTTTCATATCCTCACAATTTTAATTCCTCTGCTAAATTCACAGAGACATTTCCTTATCTGAGTGCATTATACACGTCGCTTTTTTTCTTAGTTGCCTGGAGCCCATTTTCCTGACAATACGTGCAACTCTTTGCTACCACCCAACAGACTATAATATGTAAAATGCTTCTCTAGAACAGGAGCCTAACACGTTGTCCACTGTTAAATGAAGAGCTTTGAACTCGAGTCACTGGGCCAACGTAACCTTGATCTCTTTCATCACGGTTGCGGTATCAACAGAGCCTGCTGAAAATTGCCTTCCAGGGGCACCTAGATGGCTCAGTTGGTTATGTGTCTGACTCTTAATTTCAGCTCAGATCATGATCTCACCAAGCGTGAGTTCAAGCCCCACATCAGGCTCTGTGCTGACAGCACAGAGCTTACTTGATATTCTCATTCTATCTCTCTCTCTCTCTCTCTCTCTATCACATTAATAAACTTAAGCAATTTTTAAAAAATAACAACCAACTGACTTCCAAAGAGCAACATAGGCCTCAACTCAAGAACTCCCATTGGTAGCCCTTCCATCCTTCATGGCCAGGGCCACTCAGGAATGAGATCAGGGATGTCCTTGCGATTCTAATTTTTGTGAACAAGTAGCAACACAACCTGTTAGTTTTGTGTAGGACTTTCCCTGAACTTCTGCTAGAATGCAGAAGAAATTTAAAACAAATTGCCATTCTATGAGTGAACTCTCCTGAGCTGCCCATACATATTCAACTGTACATGTGGCATCACCCAGGACACCAAAGGAAGCCCAAGGTATTTGTGTCCTCAGAAGCACCTAATACTCATCAGTGCAAGGGCTTGTCTTATCAAACACCACTGACAAGCTAGCAACTATTTTTCAAACAGTCTGGGAGAAGGATATGTATGCTTGAAGCAGTTTTCAAATCCAAAACCCAAGACAACTTTGCAAAGAAATCCTATTTGGTTTCAGCCAAAAATTCCAGATTCCAGCATATGGATGATGGCAGACACTTCTATATTGTCACATCCTATGGGCTCATAGGAATTACCTGAGACCAACTCTCAGTCAGTCTACTAACAGTTTTGGCTCAGGGTCCGCTGAAATTCAGATATCTTTCTGCTGACCTTATGAGAAGAGGCCAATAGGATTGTTACATGAGGAGTATGATTTTGTCAAAACCAGTACACTCCTAATAGTCTTTGACCTTCTTACTTATTAACATGATCGGAGAAATATGACAACATGTTGCAGAGTTGGGCAATATCTTGTTGCTCCAACTTACATAGTTTTCAGGAATTTAGCAGATGCAACATGGCCTGGAATATTAACTGACAATTTCAACTGCCCTCCAATTCTTCTATGGATACTAAAGGTTTTCATTCTTTGTCGTTTATTCCTCTCAGGAAGGAATATTCACAGTATGTGCTAATTTGCCCCTAATGCTCATTACCTCCAAATCTTATCTAACTAAATTATGACAATTTCTAATTTACTCAAATATTGCTATGGATATATGGTAAACATATACTGGGATCTACTCTATGAAAATTCTGTAGTGCAAGGATGACTCAAACTCCTATGTAAAAGAAGGTGTTAGCTAACTCTATTAATATCTACCCATCCCACTTGGCCTATTGCACTTCCCAAAGAGCCTTGATCACATCAAATCCTGCTCAAACAATCAAATACACCTATTTAATCTTCAATAGTGTCCTGTACATCTTATCCACTGGCATACCAGAATCGTTTTTAAAAAATAAGACAGGTTTAGTGTGAACAAATTCTAAACATAATCATTTCCTTATCAGAGTATCGATGTGTTGTTCTTCTTGAAAGGAGTACTGCTTAACATACTGCTGGTAAGAACTAGGGCAAGTTTAAAGAGTCCCATTTAGCAAGTGTGCAAAAAGTGGGCAGATGTCCACAGTTGAAATGATGAAGACAACTTGACTCGCTCATATGTAATATCCATCTTGGTTATGCATTCAGGTATTGAAGCCTGACAGCCAAAAACCACCAGGAGCAGGTGTAGCTGAGAAGCCTGGGGTCATTATCATTGCAGTGGGGCACAGCATACACCAAAGGGAACTGCAGAGAAGTATCTCAGTTCAAGGGTGTTAGACAAGAGTTACATAGGATTTGGGCTGGTATTAGGTGGTTTGGAGGAGGTGGTAGGGAAGCAGGCCTTCTGCCCTGGACTGGATGCTGCCAGGGAGCATGAGTATGCTATGATTGGTTTTCTTAAGAAACATTTTCTATACAGAGAAGAGAACAATGCAAAGCTGTGATAGGTAATAAAGCAGCAGTCACACATTAACTAGGCAAACAAACAGGATATGTGTTATTGTGGGTTTGGTGCACTAACATTACTTTTGTCTGTACTGAAGCATACCTGGGAAGTGATCTGTTTTTGACAGATAGAGAGACAGAGAGCGAGAGAGCGGGGGGCGGGGGTGAAGTGGGCAGAGAGAGAAGGAGAGAATTTTTTTTTTTTTTGAGATCAGAAGAGCTTTATTTTTTTTTCTTAAATAGTTTATTGTCAAGTTGGTTTCCATATAACACCCAGTGCTCATCCCAACAAGTGCCCTCCCCCATGCCCATCATCCCCCTACCCGCTCCCCCACCCCCATCAGCCCTCAGTTTGTCCTCAGTATTCAAGTGTCTCTCATGGTTTGCCTCCCTCCCTCTCCCCAACTATTTTTCCCTTTCTCCTCTCCTGTGGTCCTCCATTAAGTTCTGAGAAGGAGAGAATCTTAAGCAGGCTCCACCATTAGTGCTGAATGGTGGCAGGGCTATGTAGGCTCCATCTTGAGACCCTGAGATCATGAACTGAGCCAAAATCAAGCGTCAGACACTTAACCAACTGAGCCATCCAGGTGCCCTACTATAAAATGATCTTGATTTTTGACTCCTTTCATCACTGAATGCCCTCGTCTGCTGTTGGACTTCTATGACTTTTTATGTCCAACAGGAGTACATCACGTCCTGGCTCTCAGCTAAGGTCAGCCCCTAACAACTCCAAACCCAGTGCCACCAGGCCAACTCCCACATGGCAGGACTGCTTCCCTCCTACTCACCTGCTACGTCATTGCAGATAAGAGAAGAATTATGGCTCAGTTAATAGTAGAAATTGATGGAACCCAGTGGACACTAGTGCCTAGTAAATGTTGATTAGTGCATTCACGTACAGAAACCTCTAGTCTCTAGTGATGCACCCAAGAAGTGTTCTTTATGCGTAAAAATTGGGTAGACATGTACAAAGTCCAATCCATAGTGATGCAGAAAGGACCAAATAAAATTCAAGGACTGATGAAAGCGTTGGACAACCACTTCTCAACTACTTAAAGATATACTATTTTTGATGTTGCTCAATATTAATTTTATTTGAAAGCAGACAAAATGATTACAGACAGGGGAGACATGAAAGGCATGGTATGTAGTTGGAGTAAATCTAATGAAAGGACATTCTGGCCGAGCCCAGCAGGATCAAATGCAGGACACCCAGGATACTTCCATCTTCCCATATTAAAGGTGAAATTTAAGCTTATCTGTAAGCCAATCCAAGAGATCTGCAAAAGAAAAAATATATATTGTCAAGATGGTTTCAAAAGGGATGAAGAATGTGGCTACATTCTGGGAATCTGCAAGAAGACTAACAAATGTCAAATGCCACTTAATTTCTTCGAGTCAAAGGGACATGATATGTTCATCTCCAAAGAAATAGCGTTTGGAGGCCTGGATGGGAGCCTAGATAAGCTGGAAATTTAGAGATCACAGAAAGTAGGCCTGCAGGTACTAGTTTTCCCTCTATGATTCAACAGAGCAATCCTGCCACCCCCTCACATGGGATATACACTCATTTTCTCCTCCATGCGCTGCCCACTACTCACCCTCATGCAAGGTGCCAATCAATGGCCCTGACACTAAAAGACCATCATGCAATATTTGAAATTCCTCAAGACATTGATTAAATAACATCCAACCTCTCCCATCTGTTCAGGGGAGTCTTTCATTGCAACTTTTCCATTTCTTCATCTTTACAGTGTTTCCTTAGTAGAATGATTCAGATTTAATTACATTTCATTGTGCATTTAAAAAAAATTTATTTCTTGGGCACCTGGCTGACTCAGTCAGTTTAAGCATCCAAATTCAGCTCAGGTCTTGATCTCATGATTCATGGGTTCATGCCCCATGTCAGGCTCTCTACTGACAGCTCAGAGCCTGGAGCCTGTGTCTACCTCTCTCTTTACCCCTCTCTGCCCTCAGAAAAATAAATAAACATCCTTAAGTATTAAATAAAAATAGTTTATTTATTTTGAGAGAGAAGGAGAGCAGGATTGAGATAAAGAGAGAGAATTCTTGCGATTGTGACCTAAGCCAAAATCAAGAGTCCATAGCTTAACACAATGTGCCACCCAGGCACCCTGTATGTGATTTTTATACCACAATACCTTGCGTATGTTCACAGTCAATAAACCTCATAATCGATGATACATGAAAGTAGAAGGAGGGGAAAGATGAACCAGGAATAGGAAGACTGTACTATCTTGATCTTCAATGGATTTCCAAATAACCAGAAATAACCTGAATAAAGCTCAAAACTGTCTCCCTCAAGGAGACCTCATTTTAAAACTGTTGTCTACACTTAGACAAGTCTTTAAAAGAAATAAACACTGGGGAATCTGGGTGGCTCAGAACTTAGGTGTTCAACTTCAGCTCAGGTCATGATCTCACAGCTCGTGAATTTGAGCCTCACATTGGGCTCTACACTGATAGTATGGAGCCTGCTGGGTCGGTCTCTCTCTCTCTCTCTCTCTCTCTCTCTCTCTCTCATTCTTCTCTTCTCTTCTCTTCCTCCTCTTCCTCTTCTACCTCCTCCTTCTCCTCCTCCAACACTTGCATTTCTATTTCTCACTCACTCAAAATAAATAAACTTTATAAACAATTAAAACTAAAATAAATAAATACCTTTCTATAAAGAACAAACATAAACAGTCACCTGGACCCCTTTTTTCCCATTGATATTTCTACTAAAGATGAATTTCCCTATTGAGGCCAACATGTCAAAAACATGCAGGCATTAGTGAACAAGAAGCAGAAACTTCAGGGCTCCTCTGAGATTTATCTGCTGACTTGAGTTTTTAAACCAGAAACAATTAAAGAATGATGGAAACATCTCTTTTATGACTTTTCCTTCCTGATTACACAATAAAATCTGAAGGGATTGTAAGGAACCCAGGAATCCAAGAGCTCTGAAAAGAAAGCACATAGATGAGTGGCTTACCAAATTTAGTGGTGGTTTGAGGAGCACGGGTCGTGGTGGCAGGAGCCGCAGTGGTGGCAGCGGCAGTGGTGGCAGCTGAAATGAGAAGAAAAAGATCCAGCGGTTCCTTGGTGGATCAGTGATTTAAGCATCTCTTGATTTTGGCTCAGGTCATGATCTCAAGGTTCATGAATTTGAGACTCACCTCGAGCTCTGCATTGGGATTGTCTCTCTCTCCTCTCTCTCTTCCCCTCCCCTGCTCATGTTTCCTTGCTCTCCCACTCTAAATAAATAAACTTTAAAAAAACTTAAAAAGAAAAAAAAATATCCAGCTGAGACTCTTGGCTCTTCTCCAGGAAGAGAATTTGTCCCACCTGAGCTTGGAGTTACATTCCTCATTCTGAATTCAGTTCTGTAACTGTCGATAGTTTGTCCTGTTTTTAGCCTGGCTACCCACCTTCCCCATACTCATTCTTCCTAGCTCTGCCCTTGTTGGGACAGAAAGAGTTTGGGTTTTCCCTACAAGGACTATTATATTAAGAGACAACCAGATACTTTCACCTAGGGGTGAGCCCAAAATACCAAATCCATATGTGTTCCTATTCACAAGGACCATGGCTCAGAGGCAAAAAGAAATCTTTAGTGAGCTGACTTTCTGGTGCCCTCCCATGGGCTAACTTGATCTGATTAGTTTCCACTGCAGCATGAATCAGTGTGAGTAGTGGAGTAAATGGCACAGGAGAAAAACACAACAAGAAGATCATGTATGAGGGAGGAGGGGGACAGGAAGAAGTTCATGCATCTCAAATTAGAGCAATAGTATCTCCTTTCTTTGAATGATGTGCAATCTCTTCTCTCAGGTTCTGGCCTCAAAGGGGATTATATTTTTCTCATTTTTTGTGCAAGCTGGACTCCATCTATTATAAAAAGTAACTAGGACAGCCACATTAGACATAAAGGGAGACATTCGTAGTATTCTGGCTGTCTTAAACATGAACAAATATCCCCCAAACACTCCCAGTTCTAAGGAAATGTGACAATTTTGGTGACAATCATCACTCTCCATGCCTTACACTAGAGCTCCTGGCAAATAGCTAGAGTCAGACCCCATATTTTTGAGTTACACCTACCCCAACAAGTAGGTAGCTCAATCTCAACACTCACACTGCTGCCATACTGCCTTGGTCCTCAATCACGAGGGAGGATGTTTTTTCAATTGTCTCTGGCTTAGCAGGTAGGATGTATGCCACAGTGTGTGAGGTCTGACCACAGTCTATGCCTTTATTACCAAAGGAAACAAGTCTTCTCCAACTGAGAAGAGCAAAAAGGGAAGTCATCCCAATTTGTGCATGAGTACAACACACATGGCATAGGACATAGAGGCTATTGTGTGAGAAGCCCAAGAAGCCAAAAATGCCATAGGGGATTTTTTGCACAACCTTGAGTTTCAGATCAGAGAAAACCCCACATCAGCATGGGAATAATGCATATGTGCATTATAAAGAATGAAGCATAAGGCTATTCTTCTATTTCATCCTACATGCCTCAATCTCTATTTCACACTCCCATAGAGGCCTACTGCTCTCATTTCTACATCACCTTCAGGAATTACATTGTCTTTCTTTGTCCTGAAACTAATTAATCTCACCTCTACATACTGGCCATACATTCAGCCCATTAAATTATGGTCATCAGGAGGGCATTACATGCAACTCCCCCAAATTCCCAGAACACAAATTCTGACCACCTTCCCTCATCTTTTCTCCCAGAAAACAATTAATAATTAACCTACAGTTTGTATTGGTCATTTCCAGAAACTTTATACTCTCTAAAAATGCCTAAGAAATAAGCAGATTTTCTATGGCCACAATGAACTTTACAAGCAAACATGTGGCTTTCCCAGACAGCTGCCTGGGACTCTCCATTCTGTCGTCCATGGCTGCTTGACATGAGGCACGGATGGAAAACTGTCATGACAGGAAGGACATGAAGTGCAAACACAGACTTACCAGCAGTGGTATCAGCTGCAGGACCAGTTGTCTCTATAAGAGAAAAAGAAACAATAGGCATAAGTTAAACGCCACCTTAAGGCATAGAGGGAAAAGAAATTGTGAACAATATTGCAGGCTTTCTAACTTAAGAACTTTAGCCTTTTCTACTTGTGTTGAGGGCAACAAGATGCATAGATAAAATAAAACCAACAAAAGACATTATACTTCATCATTTTTTGCTCTCCTGAAATAGCACTCTGATTGCATTCTTTTCTTTATTTTTTTAAATTATATTCTTTAATATATTTTTATGACACTCACAATGACGTTGAGCTCCAAGGTTAAAACTAAACAAAGACTTGTCTGAATTGACAAAGCCTACAAGAAGAGTCCACTCTAACTTGAGTGGTCAGTCAAAACGGGGATGGAATAGGGGAAACGGAGTGGAGGACAAGGGGGCCACCATTCTAAGCTCCTCCGAACCTCTATCCACACAAAGCTTATAACTTAATGTACTCCTTCCCCTGGCCTTCTTTTCAGGTAAGAATCTTTACTTACGGCCTGAGACCAGGAAGGTGGAAACTGCCACCAGGACCAGCAATGCCAAGAGCTTCATGCTGGTGAATTGATTAGCAGGGAGCACAGATAAGAAAGCGTGGAGCTCAGGAGAAGGTAGGACTCTGCCTCCAGCATTCCACATCCTGACATTATATAGGCAGAGGGCACCAATCAGGAGCTGCCAGATCAGAATCCGGGGCAGTTAATGGCAGGCAATGTTGGTGTCCAGAGAAACCACTGGAGAGTCAACAACACAGCCAGAGGCCCTTTGGAAAGGTCACTTTAGTTCCTTGATTATGACACAGCTTTCAGGTCAAAACTTTCCAATAGTAAACATTTACCAAAAAACAACTCCGCTTCCAAGCTTCCTCTCAACTAATAGGATAGAATGGCACCATGGTTACCAGCTCTGCTGACAAGCCAGAAGAACTCAACACCCAGCCTTGTGGGACCACCCACTCTGCAGTGCCCCTTCATACACATTAGAAGTTGGACATCTACAGCTTGCTCAGCCCTAGGATTTCTCATAGGGGAGTAATCAGGGTGTGGCAGCTTGTTCTCAGGTCCATCCACCTAGGGGATATACCAGATGTACATTGCTCCAGTGATGACCTCCCTTGTGTACACATAGGTACTGTCATCTGACACTCCCACACAGTGAGCCAACACTGATATGATCTCTCTGGATTCAAGCATTTCTAGTGGACAAATCCAAAGGCAAAGAGAGGGACAATAGAAAATGAAACTAGCATTGGTTAATTAATGCAGTCTTTGAATCAGTGCATTCATTCAAGAAATATTTATTGGGGGCTATGCAACAGAGAAGCATCTGTGCAATAGAGAACAAAGCACATAAAATTCTATGGGATACATGCAACTATGGGAGTTCACATTAAAAAGTGAACAGAAAGGAAGGAAGAAATGGAGGGATGTTGGGAGGGAGAAAGTTAGGGAAGAAGGAAGGGAAGAGAAAGGATGAAAGAGATTAGGGAGGGAAGAAGGAGAAAAAAACAGTGTGTAGTTTGTAAAATGATAAGGCCTAATAAGTAATAATACAGGAGAGAGAAAGGGAAACATCTCTGGAGACAGAAAGCAAGGTTACAATTTCAGGTAAGGTAGTCATAACAGGCATTAAGAGAAAGGTGGTATTTGAATAAACACTTGAAGATGCTCAGGAATCAATCTGATTACATCTTGGAAAATGTTTTGCAAAGAAAGGAAACAGTGGGTGCAAATCCATTATTCATGCGGGTCTCTCAGCAATTGTTGTGTTGGGCCCTACACTACAACAAGACACTACTTACTATTTGCCCTTAATAGTCACACACCCCAGCTACTAAGTCAATGCAGCAATGAATCAAAAACTCCACATTCACTGCACAACGAAGCATGATTCAGATCTCCAAGGAGAGGTACTGAACACATCTTGGAAAACCTGGAAAAAATGAGAAATCATTACATTCTAAAGAATCCTTTGCAGTTAAATGGCTCTAGTACTTTGAAAGCTCTCCTTGTTCATACAAAGGATGCCTTTCTGTAACACACCCTCAGTGAGAGACTCTATTCCATAGGGAACAGTATTGAACATCCATTTCCACTTTCCTATTGAAATGTATTTGATATTTAACACTGTGAAAATTTAAGGTGTACACCCTGCAAGTTGGATACATGTGTATGTTGTAATATGATTGCCTTGCACCATTAATTAACACCTCTATCATGTTACATGATTATCATTTCTTTTTAGAGGTTGGAATAATTAAGTTCTATTCTCTTAACAAGTCCGATGACTCTAACAAAATATTGTTTATCTTGTGTCTATCGCTATACTGAGCATTAGCTCTCTAGTCCTTATAAATCATTGGGGAATGCAAACCAAAACCAAAATGAGATATCAGTTCACACATGTTAGAATGGCAAACATCAAAAAGACAAGACATAAGAAGTGCTGGCTTCTAGAGAAAAGAGAACCACAGTGTTCTTTTGGTGGGAATATTTGTTATGCTTATTTGCACTTCCTTGTTATAGTACATGTGAGCACATGCATACATTTGTTGACCACTCAAATTGCCTCTTCCAGGATTTGCCTACTCGATTCGTTTAATCGATTGTGTCTCATGTTCTTATCACTTAAGGACTTATACAAGATGAGAAATTAACATTTTTTATCTTTTTTAAAACTATGAAGATTTCCAATCTAACACTAATATTTTAGTCTATTCACAGTATATTTTTAGATGTTTTATTAAAGACCTATCATCTTTATTAAAATGTTCATACTAAATATTAGAGAAACACGAAATGGGGTCATCTTAAATTTGTGACACCATAGTACTCCTGCATGCAGAGGTCACAACTCTCTAATCCCTAGATTTCCCCAATGATCACAAACCTGACCCCAGTCTCAAGGGCACTCTAATCTAATCTGACGCATATTTGAAAGGGAGACAGGCCCTGAGATGAAACCAGAAAAGCCATCTCAGTCTGAAGACAGACCCTAGAGAGAAGCATCAAGGACTCATTCCAAAGCCAAAGTACAGCACTCAGAAGCTGGAAGTCTCTGTAACAGTCATGGGCTGTGATGGGTGAGGACACACAACTGAGTCTCAGCAAAACAAGATTCATGAGGGCTGAGGGAAGTCCCAGGGTGATGGGAGGCCCAGTAGGATTAGGCCTTAAGACCAAAGGTAAGATCTTGCCTGTTCTGCTTCAAGGAACTGAGAGACACAAGGAGCTGAGAGTGCACAGTGACTCTCAGGCATTGGAAATCTGAAACTCCAAAATCTACCCTTTTCTGAAACTCCAAAATCTACCCTTTTTCAATACACATGACTGTTATCATATATTCTTACCGTTCAGTCTCAACTTCAATACCACTTCTTCAGGGAAGTCTCTGATGGCTTCCAAACTAAAGTACCCCTTAACTTACAGCCAGAAAACTTGATTCTATTCCCATCATATTTCTCGCTACCTCATATTTTCTTGACTCTGTTTCTTTGCTCTTCGTTAGACTGGTTTTCTGCCTCCTCTCTCAATAAATATGATGTAAGGGAACAAAAGGTTACTTAGTTCAACAATATTCCATAGGACTTTCAAAGAGTGCCAAGCAGTTAGTAAGCTCCTGAGAAATGTGAGTTAAGAATGCATTCATGAATTATTATTATTATATATATATTATTATTATTCTAGAAATTCATAGAATAAGCATAAATCAAACAGAGAGAGCTTTTCTTCACATATCCAGGAGGGATATACTCTGAAAAGTAGGACAGTGAATGTGGATGACATCTTAGAAAGCAGAACCACAAGCAATGCTTAGAGTTATGATCTAAAATAGACAAGGTAAAGTAAGGCAGGCAGGAAACCCATAAACAAAATTAACCAAGACATAATTCCAATGGTGTTTACCTACAAAGGTACTTTATTGTCTCCAATCTCCTTAATCAGAGCAATCTGGATATATGCAGAGTTACTCAAAAAGCAACATTCACGTTTAGGGGGAAATATGAGTTCCACACACACAACTGAAGCCTAGTCCTTATGCTGCTGTACCTCAACACCACACAAACACGTCCTGTAATGGAAATCCAGGGCAGTTCTTCCCAGGAATTCTGTGTGTCCTCGTTCATTATTTTGCTAACAGGAACGATCTCTGCTAAGTAAAAATTCTCCCCACCACTGGCTTTTTCTAATTAACGAAAGGAACTTCCACATCTTCCCCTATTTCTCCTTCACTTTCCAACCCATCCTCATCCCACTCGCTGCTTTCTATCAGTGCCTATCATTGCCCCATGGTCCTCCCTCCAAGTTTGAATGGCTACTCCATTCTGGAAAGCCCAGGGCAAACTACCAAATGCTCCCTTATGAAGGAGAATTCAGAGGAGAGATAGTTCCCAGATTTATTACTTTATTTTTATCTCTTTCTAAAAATACTTCATTTCTTTACTGCTTTTGCCACTCTTGCCATTTTCTGAAACTCTTCCTGTTTCTGTCTACACTGCTTTCTCATTCAAATGTCTTTGTCATACTCCAGTAATCTATAGCTCCCATTATCCTTTGACCCCATCCAAACTGCACTACCAACTTGCTTTTATTTTACTTAAATGTTTCTGGCTGTGCAACATCCTGGGCATCCAAAATGCCCTTCCAGGAAATCTGAAAATGATGACATTTTGAGAGTGTCACTCTGACATCCTAGGGAAATATGTTTCTGAAGACAGTGGAAGGTGCACCCTGAAGTACTTGAAGGAGCCTCCTTTTTCCTCCTCCTCACTTCCCTCAACCCTCACACTTACTCCTTCAATCTTTGATCATCCCACTACCTTCCTGGACATTTGACCAGTGTTTCTACAGTTTCACTCCTGATACCTTCGGCCAGTATCAGTCTAAATATGGTGCCAAGCAGACCTTGAAATACCATCAAGCCTCCTTCTTTCTGTTCACCTTCCTCTACCCTAACATTTGCATTCTTGGGTTTGGATCATCACACCTGCAGAATGTTGACTTTGCACACTGGCAACTATTTGTTCAAAAACTTGCTCAAGTATCTAGGACACTGGGATAAATTTTATCTGAAATTACTGTTCATCTATTTGGAAACTTTGTAGGAAGGAAGGAAGGAAGGAAGGAAGGAAGGAAGGAAGGAAGGAAGGGAAAGCGAAAGAAGAAAGAGAGAGGAGGGAAAGAAGAAAGGAGGGAGGGAAGAGAGGGAGGAAGGAAGGGAGAGAGAGAAGGAGGAAGGAAGGAAATAAGAGAGGAAGGGAGGTAGAAAGGAAAGAAGGGAGGGAGGGAAGAAGGGTGGGAAGGTGGGAAAAAAAGCCTCTTCTGAGAAGAACAGATTCTGGGGTGATATTAATTAATACCAAAACCTCAAGAATTCATCTTTCAAGCAGAAGTCTACATTGCATCAAGGCTTAAGTCAGTAATTATTTCAGTGTTTGTATAGACAACAGACAGACTTTGAAAATCCATGTGAATTGAATCATAAGAGTTCATAATTTACCCTCCATAGGACATAATGTCCCCTGTGTAGCACGTTGGTGGGAAATGTATAACCTGAGTCTAATTATGAGGGACAATTAAAAAAAACCCAAATGAAAAAATGTGTATTTTTTTCAAAATGCGAAGGCAAATATTCTTCAACTCATCATTGTGATACAAGACTTTCTTTAAAAGCAGAAACATTGATCCAAAAGAAAAGAGACTAGACACCAAGTAATTACATAAAATATATGACCTTAGATTGGATCATACACTAAAGGAATACAATTAAATAAGGGGCCGTATTGTGTCAAGTGTTGATATTGGATACATTTTTTAGAATAGATTAAGTATTATAACCATGTTAAATTTTCTAAGATTAAAAACTCTGCTCTGGTTACATGAGGAAAATTGTAGTAGAATCTACACTAAGGTAATTAATGGTAAAGAAATAGACCTAAGGAACTTTTGGATCTGACAAAGGAGATTAACCATCTCCACACTATTAACTACATTGAGGCCACCATATTGAGAAGTTACTAGCTGCAACAAAAGTTCACATATAGACATTCTGATCTACAGACCCCATGAAGTCCACCCTAATGGCATCCACGACTAAGCACAAGAAACATATTTGAAAGAGGTTCCAAATAAGTTCAGCCTCCAGCCACTCATAGTGTCCCCGCTGTGGCCCCAGACAGAGTCAAGAAGAGACAAGACATTCCTTTAGTGCCTTAGTAAAACTCCTCACTGACAGATACTCTTAAGCATTCAAAAGTGGTTGTTGCATAAGATCTCAGAATTTTGCAGTGGCTTGTTATACAGAATAAATGATCAAAATGGATTTTGTTCCTTCTTCTTTACTTGGTTAGTGCAGTATGAATTGCCCATTCCTCACTACAACTTTCTCCTTCCAAACACATTACTGTGACTAGCCCTTGTTGCTAATAAACAATCACATGCAAACAGATGCTATCTGTGCAGGAAAGCAAACAGACAACATGGCTGTATGTGTTCACACCCTTACTGGCCTTACCTGGTACACAAGTCATATCTCAAACAGATTGACAAGGGAAGAATGACTTCTTCCCAGTGACAGAGGATGCACAATACCATGTGAACTTCTTCAACTGAACTTCAGCACTTATCTTCTATGGATCTCAATTTCCCCATTGGTGGAGGAGCCATGATGGTGAACAACATGGAAGTCTTTTTTCTGTCTTACATGCATGATATAGAGCCAGATCAACACTAAACCATCCTGCACACCTAGAAAACTGATTTGAGGATTAAGACAACAACCTGCACAACCTGAACCACAGAACTTGGAAGGAATTCACCCCAAAAGAAAGACCAAGAAGAAACGTCACCCAGGGACTTAACCAACACAGATACAAGCAAGATGTCTGAACCAAAATATAGAATCATGATGATAAGAGTACTAGCTGGGGTCGAAAATAGATTGGAATCCCTCTCTATGGAGATAAAAGAAGTAAAAGGTAATCAGGATAAAATTAAAAATGCCATAACTGAGCTGCAATCTTGAATGAATGCCACAGTAGCAAGGATAGATGAGACAGAGCAGAGAATCAGCGATATAGAGGACAAACTTATGGAGGATAATGAAGCAGAAAAAAAATAGAGAGAGTAAAACAAAAGAGCATGATTTAAAAATAAAAGAGATCAGTGAATCATCAAAAAGGAACATCAGAATCATAGGAGTCCCAGAAGATGAAGAGAGAGAAGTAGGGGTAGAAGAGTTATGTGAGCAAATTATAGCAAAAAATGTTCATAACCTGGGGAAAGACACAGAAACCAAAATCCAGGAACCACAGAGGACTCCTACAAGATTCAACAAAAACCAACCATCAACAAGGCATATCATAGTCAAACTCACAAAATATTCAGGCAAGGAAAGAATCATAAAAGCAACAAAGGAAAAAAATCCTTAAACTACAAAGGAAGACAGATCAGGTTTGCAATAGACCTATCCACAGAAATTTGGCAGGCCAGAAAGGAATGGCAGGATATATTCAATGTGCTAAATCAGAAAAATATGCAACCAAGAATTCTTTATCCAACAAGGCTGTCAGTCAAAATAGAAAGAGAGATAAAAGTTTCCCATACAAACAAAAATTAAAGGAGTTCATGACCACTAAACCAGCCCTGCAATAAATTTTAAGGGGGGCTCTCTAAGGGGAGAAGAGATGAGAAAAAACTCAAAAGCTACAAAGACTAGAAAGGACCAGAGAACACTACCAGAAACTCCAACTCTACAAGAAACATAATGGGAATAAATTCATTATCTTTCAGCACTCACTGTAAACGTCAATGAACTAAATGCTCCAAGCAAAAAACATAGGGTAACAAAATGGATAAGAAAACAAGACCCATCTGTATGCTGTTTACAAGAGACCCACTTTACACCTAAAGACACCTTAAGATTGAAAGTAAAGGCATGGAGAACCATCTATCATGCTAATGGTCACCAAAATAAAGCCAGTGTAGCCATACTTAGACAATCTAAACTTTAAAATAAAAACTGTAACAAGAGATGAAGAAGGGCATTATATCATAATTAAGGGGTCTATCCACCAAGAAGACATAAGAATTGTAAATATTTATGCTCCAAATGTGAAATCACCCAAATATAGAAATCAACTAATCACAAATATAAAGAAGCTCATTGATAATAATACCATAAGAGTAGGGGACTTCAACACCCCACTTAGAGCAATGGACAGATCATCTAAACAGAAAACCAACAAGGAAACTATGGCTCTAAAGGACACACTGGACCAGATGGACTTAACAGATATATTCAGAACATTTCATCCTAAAACAGCAGAATATACATTCTTCTCCAGTGTACATGGAATATTCTCCAGAATAGACCACATACTGGGACACAAATCAACCCTCAGCAAGTACAAAATGATCGAGATCATACCTTGCATATTTTCAGACCACAACGCTATGAAACTCAAAATCAACCACAAGAAAAATTTGGAAAGATAACAAATACATGGAGACTAAAGAACACCCTACTAAGGAACGAATGGGGTAACCAAGAAGTTGAGGAGGAAATTTAAAAGTACATGGAAGCCAATGAAAATGATAACACCACAACCCAAAACATCTAGGATACAGCAAAGGCAGTCATAAGAGGGAAGTATATAGCAACCCTGGCCTTTCTAAGAAGGAAGAAAGGTCTCAGATACACAACCTAACTTTACACCTCAAAGAGCTGGGAAAAGAACAGCAAATAAAGCAGAATGAAGCAGAAGATGGGAAATAATAAAGATTAGAGTAGAAATCAAGGCTATTGAAACTAAAAAACAAACAAACAAACAAACAAACAAAACCCAGTAGAACAGATCAATAAAACCAGAAGCTGGTTCTTTAAAAGAATTAACAAAATTGATAAACCACTAGCCAGTGATCAAAAAGAAAAAGGAAAGGACCCAAATAAATAAAAATCAGGAGTGAAAGAGGATAGAGTACAACCAACACAGCAGAAATAAAAACAATAATAAGAAAAAACTATGAGCAATTATATACCAATAAAATGAAGAATATGAAGAAATGGACAAATTCCTAGAAACATATAAACTACCAAAACTGAAACAGGAAGAAATAGAAAATTTGAACAGATTCATAACCAGTAAAGAATTCGAGTTAGTAATCAAAAATCTCCCAAAAAACAAGAGCCCAGGTGGCTTTCCGTGGGAACATTTAAGGAAGAGTTAACAGTTACTATCTTGAAACTCTTCTAAAAAATAGAAATGGAAGGAAACTTCCAAATTCTTTCTATGAAGCCAGTATTACCTTCATTCCAAAACCAGACAAAAACTCCACTAAAAAAGAGAATTTTACACCAATCTCCCTGATGAACATGGATGCAAAAATCCTCAACAAGTTATTAGCCAACCGGATCCAACAAAACATTAAAAAAAAAAAAAAAAAAAACTATTCACCATGACCAAGTGGGATTTATACCTGGGAAGCAGGGCTGGTTCAATATCTGCAAAACAATCAATATGATTAATCATATCAATAAAAGAAAGGACAAGAACCACATGATCCTCTCAATAGATGTAGAGAAAGCATTTAACAAAATACCACATCCTTTCTTGATGAAAACCCTTAAGAAAGTAGGGATTGGAGAATCATAACTTGAGATCATAAAAACCATATATGAAAGACCCAACACTAGTATCATCTTCAATGGGGAAAAATTGAGAGCTTTTCCCCTAAGGTCAGGGGACAGGGATGTCCGCTCTCACCACTGTTATTCAACATAGTATTGGAAGTCTTAGCCTCAGCAATCAAACAACACAAAGAAATAAAAAGCAACCAAATTAGCCAGGAGGAGGTCAAAGTTCCACTCTTTGCAGATGACGTGAAACTCTATATGGAAAACTCAAAAGATTCCACCAAAACAAACAAACAAACAAATAAACAAAAAACAATCAAAAAACCAAAAACAAACCAAAAACTGCTAGAACTGATCCAAGAATTCAGCAAATATATAAAGTGGCAGGTGGCAAGATATAAAATCAATGCACAGAAATCGGTTGGATTCCTACACACCAACAATGAAGCAACAGAAAGAGAAATCAAGGAATCGATCCCATTTATAACTGCACCCAAAACCATAGAATATCTAGGAGTAAACATAACCAGAGAGGTGAAAAATCTATACATTGAAAACTATAGAAAGTGGATAAAGGAAACTGAAGAAGACACCAAAAAATGGAAAAATATTCCATACTCCTGGATAGGAAGAACAAATATTGTTAAAATGTAACTACTACCCAAAGCAATCTACATATTCAGTGCAATCCCTATCAAAATAACACCAGCATTCTTCACAGAGCTAGAACAAACAATGATTCTTTTTACAAGTCGCCACTCTCCAAACTGACCTATGAATTCATTTTTCTACTGCAGTTGAACTGAAGAGAAATGTAACCATATTTTAAGGAAAGTACATTGTTCAACCTTTGCTCCCGTTGGTTATCATCAGTGTGATCAGGGTGCAGGTCACATAAGGGTACTTTCTGATCTTGGCAGGAGGAAAAGAGGCATGAACGTGGGACTGTCCGTGAGAAACCTCGGCTCTTGACTCTCCATGCCTTTCACCTGCTGCCCGTCCCTGGCAAGGCTCCTTCCATCTCTCAGCCTCAGAGTCCTCATCTGCTCCCTCTTACATCTGTAGCAGTGCAGCCCCCCCCCCCACACACACACAACCAATCCATATTCCCCTTTCCTGCCATCGTTTCTCTCCACAGACCTTGTACTATTTCACATCTTTCGTGTACTTAAATCATTTATTGTCTCTTTCACCTTCATACAATGTAAGCTCTATGTGGGAAAGCATTTTTGTCCATTTTCTATCCTCAGGACTAGAAAACCCCCTGATAGATGACTCCCTCTACCTGTTAAAGAAACGAATGATGAGAATATCAGATTAGAAGATCTCATTTCTACTGGTATTAACTGTTTTCTTTTTTAATTATTTTTTTAAATGTTTTTATTTATTTGAGAGAGAGAGAGAGACAGCGTGAGCAGGGGAGGGTCAGAGAAAGAGAGGGAGACACAAAATCCAAAACAGGCTCCAGGCTCCGAGCTAGCTGTCAGCACAGAGCCCAATGCAGGGCTCAAACCCATGAACCATGAGATCATGACCTGCGCCAAAGCCGGATGTTTAACCGACTGAGCCACCCAGGCGCCCCTGGTCTTAACTGTTTTCATCTTTGACTTAGTTATGAGATAATGTCACCATTTGGTCGCATTGCCCCAAGTGGACTGGAAAAAATACTTCCACCACCTTGCAAGCTTAACAAGAGCAATAAAGACTCAGGCTAGGTGGAAAGACATTCTGATGCATAAAAATAAATTCTAAGTTAGTTCTGATGCCAGAAATGGTCCCAATTTTTCCATTAATATACAACTTATCTTCCAATGTATACTAAATTTGCTAGAAGACAGAGAACTCCTCTTTATCTGTTTACCCAAAGGAAGAGGGTAGGCAATTTGAAAATAGGGCTTTACTGACTCTCTGAAGGAACAGTATGAGGGAATCCTGGGACTCATTCCCTCTCCTTGAGGATCCTTGAGTATTTCAAAAGAAGAAAGAATATGCTCTGTCTGGCAAGAATTGATTCTGCCCAGAGGCAGAGAGATATGTCAGTTGATATTTCATCTGTCCAAAGTGCCTTAAAATTAGACTGAAAGGTTTCAGCCTGTCCAGAGAGCATTAGGAGGATTCAGCTTAAGAACAGACCAGGCGAGCACAGACTCGTTGCTTACACATCAAAACCGCAATTGCTTCCGGCAAACATAAGGGACAGTTGTTCTTCCCTGCTGAATGGGAGGAGAGAAATGAGCTAAGTTTGCAGCAGAATGAAGCTGAGACTAAACCTCAAGAAGGCCTAACTGCCAGTAACAAACCATGAAGCACATGGCCATGATGACTGAACAAATTGCTGTATAAATTTCTGCATTGGAACCATTGCAAAGTAAAACAAACAGACATTCTCGATCATATCAAAAGGCTACAGGAGCGCCTGGGTGGCTTAGTCGGTTAAGCGTCCGATTTTGGCTCAGGTCATGATCTCGCGGTTCGTGGGTTTGAGCCCCGCGTCGGGCTCTGTGCTGACAGCCAGCTCAGAGCCTGGAGCCGATTTCGGAGTCTGTGTCTCCCTCTCTCTCTGACCCTCCCCTGCTGACGCTGTCTCTCTCTCTCCTATAGAAATAAAAAAAAAAAAAAAAAAAAAAAGGGCTATGAGTTCAGAACAACTTCAGGGATTCATGGCAATTGAGAAATGTTCTTACGGTGACACACACGTGTCATCAGAGAGAATTGGGAGTAGAAAGGGGTAATTAACCCCAGAAGACCAACTTTCCAGGTATGATCCGAGGAAGATAATTATTAAAACTCCTTGATCAGGGGCGCCTGGGTGGCTCAGTCGGTTAAGTGTCCGATGTCGGCTCAGGTCATGAACTCATGGTTCGTGGGTTCGAGGCCTGCGTCAGGCTCTGTGCTGACAGCTAGCTCACAGCCTGGAGCCTGTTTCGGATTCTGTGTCTCCCTCTCTCTCTAACCCTCCCCTTCTCACTCTGTCTGTCTGTCTGTCTCTCTCTCTCAGAAATAAACAAAAAACATTTTTAAAAAATTAAAAATAATAAAACCCCTTGATCTCCCATTGTGGTTGTTACCCCTTCTGAATGCAGGTAAAGGAACCAAAATAAGACAGAGAGTTGAAATGATGGCATGTCTCAATTTCAAAGGGGACAATGTCAAGTTAAGACATGAACTGTGTGTTGAAGAAGGAACATGAGTGAAGCAGGAAACAGAAAGGTAAACTAGGTCCTGTTAGAACCCAGGCTCAAGCCCCAGGGTCAGGCCCACATTCATACTTAACCATAAGACATAAAGATCATTAACTTTGTTGCTAACTTTTACTATTTCTACACATAACAATAATTAACTATTACTTTGACAAAAAATATTTTTAAGGCAGATGTACCTATCACGTTCCACTTTTCCATGTACTGGTTAGTATTTTTATAAATGCCCAAAGTCTCCACAACATTAGACTAAGGAGAATGCCTTTTTTTTTTAATGTTTGTTTACTTTTGAGAGAGACAGACGGAATGTAAGTGGGGGGGGGGCAGAGAGAGAGGGAGACACAGAATCTGAAGCTGGTTCCAGGTTCTGTTGTCAGCACAGAGCGCAACGCAGGGCTCGAACCCATGGACTGTGAGATCACGTCTTGAGCCAAAGTCAGACGCTTCCCTGACTCAGCCACCCAGATGCCATGGAGAAAGCTTTTAATTGAATATGCAGGGAAGAAATATCTCAAAGTGTCTACAATATTAATGGAAATGATTGACTCATGAACCTGGGAAAGTACTGTCTTCACATGAGGCTAGAGCTTACAGCTCAAATGGTGAGACCAAAGGACTTTATTCTTTCCACTTCTTGCCTCTGGTCCTTTGATGATTGGTTCTATTTACAGTGAGTTTTGTCTTTCATCCTTCTAAAAACTATTTTCACTCAATCCTGGGCTCAAATCTTGCCCCAGCTTGTATAACATGAAGCTTGAATCTCTTCCTTTATTTCACTACAAAACTTTAACCTTCAGTCTGGCTGGATCAACCTAAAGTCACTTACTTCTCATGCATCCCTCCACTCCTGAACAATCAACTGTGACTGAAGATTGGAGAGTCACTCACTGGTTTGCTTAGGTTTCAGCCACAGGTTCCACCCTAAAGACCTGAGTAGGTTCAGTTTCCCCAGAAGCACAAGGAGCTACCTGAGCGACACATGGATATTCATATGTAAAGCAGGGTGGGACCACACAGGAAAAAGGAAATCCACCCTATACAGCTAAACTACCAACTATTGGCAGAACACATTTCATGTGTTTCACAGTGGGTTTCTAACATTTGGGCAATAACATTCTCCTGACAAATCTGTCAGATCTCATTGGCTGCACGTTTGTCAGACAGAGGAAAATGAAATCAGAAGTACTTTGTGACATGTCTGAGAACTGACAGGAGGGGTCAAGGGATCCCACTTTCAACTAGCCATACCCATGAGTGGCTCACAGAGGTGACCACCCAAAATGGAATTTTCCATAGTTGTGTCCAGTGCTACTTCTTCCTTCCTTCCTTCCTTCCTTCCTTCCTTCCTTCCTTCCTTCCTTCCTTCCTTCCTTTCTTTCTTTCTTTCTTTCTTTCTTTCTTTCTTTTGCAGTTTTATTCAGACATAAAGAAATATAACACTGTAACCTTATGGGATACAACATAAGGGGTTGATATAAATATCTAATGCACAATGACTACCACAATATATCTAGTTATCATGCATCAAATAGTTACAATTTTTTTTCTTGTAATGAGAACTTTTAAGGTCTACTCGTTTGCCAACTTGAAGATATACCTGCAGTATGGTGAACTATAATCAGCATGTTGTACATTATCCCCAGAAACTTTTTTATCTTATAGCTGGAAGTTTGTGCCTTTTGACCACCTTCACCCATTTTTTCCTTGCCTCTGGCACCACCAATTTGTTCTCTTTATCTGTAGCCCAATGTTTCACTTTATGATTCCACTTACAAATGAGATCATACAATATTTATCTTTCTCTCTTTGACTTATTTCATTTAGCGTAAGGCTATCGAGGCCCACACGTATTGTTCAAATAGCAGGACTTCCTTCTCTTTTATGGCCTAATTGTACACCATTTATGTATATATCACATTTATTTATCCATTCATCCACCAGTAGACATTTCAGTTGTTTCCATGTCTTGTCTACTCTACAGAAGGCACCAGTGAACATGGGAGTACAAATACCAATTCAAGACAGTGTTTTCTTTTTTCTTCCAAAAAATACCCAGAAGTGGATTTGCCAGATAATATGATACTTCTATTTTTAACATTTCAAGAAGACTTCACACTGTTTACATAGCTGCTGCACTAAGTTATATTCCACCGACACCGCAAGAGGGTTCTCTTTTTTCTAAAGAACTCAGTAAACACTTATGTCTTCTCTTTTGATAATTTTTATAATAGGTCTTCATATCTGATCGTAAGCACTGAAAGTTTTCCAAGTCTCTAACAAGATTTCTTTTGCCATGCACATAAATTATAAATTGGTCAATTTCCACAAAAATACCCGATAGAGTTTTTCATAAGTTGTTTTGAAATTATATACAATTTGAAAATAATTAGCTTTTTTAAATTATTGAACCCTCAGTCCATAAACATGATCTATTTATCAGATATGAAATTTTTTTTTAAATTATGTCAACAGTCTTTTCTGTTTCTTAATGGAAAGCTCTGCAAAAATGGTACTTTATTCCTAGCTATCTCATCCAGTTGAACCCATAATAATTTCACTTTAAATTCTTTTTTAAAAGCTTCTGCATGGCAAAGGAAACAATCCATAAAACTAATAGGCAACCGACGGAATGGCAAAAAATAGTTGCAAATGACATATCAGATAAAGGGCTAGTAGCCAAAATCTATAAGGAATTCACCAAACTCCACACCTGAAAAACAAATAATCCAATGAAGAAATGGGCAGAAGACATGAAGAACAGACACTTCTCCAAAGAGGACATCCAGATGGCCAGCAGACACATGAAATGATGCTCAGCATCCCTCCTCATCAGGGAAATACAAACAAAACCACACTGAGATACCACCTCGCGCCGGTCAGAGGGGCTAAAATGAGCAAATCAGGAGGCTCTAGATGCTGGCGAGGATGTAGAGAAACGGGCACGCTCCTACACTGTTGGTGGGAATGTAAACTGGTGCAGCTCCTCTGGAAAACAGTGTGGATGTTCCTCAAAAAATTAACAGTAGAACTCCCCTATGAGCCAGCAATAGTACTGCTGGGAATTTACCCAAGGGATACAGGAGTGCTGATGCATAGGGGCACATGTACCCCAGTGTTCATAGCAGCACTCTCAACAATAGCCAAAACATGGAAAAAGCCTAAGTGTCCATCAACGGACAAATGGATCAAGAAGATGTGGCTTATCTATACAATGGAATAGTACATGGCAATGATAAAGAATGAAATCTGGCCATGTGTAGCAACATGGATGGACCTTGAGGGTGTTACGCTGAGCGAAATAAATCAGGCAGAGAAGGACAAATATTGTATGTTTGTACGTATAGGAGGATTAGGAGGAACTTAACGGAGGACTATGGGGGAGAAGAAGGGGGGAAATGGTTGGGGAAAGGGAGAGAGGCAAACCATGAGAGACTCTTGAATGCTGAGAACAAACTGAGGGCTGATGAGGGTGGGAGAGGGAAAGGAGGGTGATGGACATGGAGGAGGGCACTTGTGGGGATGAGCACTGGGTGTTATATGGAAATCAACTTGACAGTAAACTATTAAAAAAATATTTTTTAAGGACTCCCCGTAGCAGAGTCAGCTAAGCATCTGGACTTCAGCACAGGTCATGATCTTACATTTCATTATTTTCAGCTCTGCATCAGGTTCTCTGCTGTCAGCACGCAGACCACTTTGGATCCTCTGTCTCCCTCTCTCTCGGCCCCTCCCCATGTCTTTTCTCTCTCTCAAAAATAAACAAACATAAAGGGGCTCCTGGGTGGCTTAGTCGGTTAAGCGTCCGACTTTCGCTTAGGTCATGATCTCGCGGTTCGTGGGTTCGAGCCCCGCGTCGGGCTCTGTGCTGACTGCCAGCTCAGAGCCTGGAGCCTATTTCGGAGTCTGTGTCTCCCTCTCTCTCTGACCCTCCCCTGCTCACGCTGTCTCTCTCTCTCTCTCCTAGAAATAAATAAAAATATTTAAAAAAAATAAATAAACAAACATAAAAATAATTGTGGGTCACCTGTGTGGCTCAGTCAGTTCAGTATCCAGCTTTGGCTCAGGTCATCATTCAGGGTTCATGAGTTCAAACACCACATTGGGCTCACTGCTGTCACAAATTGAGGCTGTCTCAGATCCTCTGTTCCTCTCTCTCTCTACTCATCCTTCAATTGTGCTCTCTCAAAAGTATATAAAACATAAAAAAAATTGTATCCTCTCTTTATTAAAAAAAAACAAAGAAAAAATTATTTTATTTTTTCAACTAATAAAACCAAAAGTGGAAGAAAGAAAAATGCTTTTGTATAATGACTCTATACCCAGTTATGTTGCTATATTTTATTGGGGATCACATTCAATTGTCTTCCATTACCTCTACATACAATAATGTACCATAAAATGGTAGTAACATTATTTTTTTCCCTTCCAAACCTTATGTGTCTTTTCTGTTTCCTGCTTTTTTGAACTCTTAGACCTTCAGGACAATGTTGAATAAGACTGCTGCCAGTGGGCATCATTGACCACACTCGATCTCAGGTACAAAGGGAAATGTTGTTCCAAAGCTAGCAAAGCTCTTATCAGATGGACTCAAATGATCTTACATCTGAACACACTTAGGACTCTGAAATCAATCATATTACTTCTCAACTGTTGCATCACTAAATATCATGGATTTAATGTGTCTTTAAACATTACACAGTACATTTGCATAGTTTCCATGGGTCAGAAGTTTGGGCACTAACACATTGGGTCCTCTCCATAGACTCTTACAAGGCTGCCAGCAAGGTGTCAGCCAACCCCTGAACAAGGCTGAAGCATTGGATCTTATTCTAACATCACATGGTCATTGACAGAATTCATTTCCTGACTGTTGTATGACTGACAGCCCAGCTTCCTACTGACCCTCTGCTGAGGCCACCCTCAAGTCCTAGAGATTAACTGCAGTTCCAATGTCACATTGTCTTCTCCATAAGCCTTTTGTAACATGAATGTTTGTTTCTTCAAAGCCAGCAGGAAATTCTGTCCCTCCAATCTGTGAACAAAGCATAATCAAGGGAGTGACATTATAATCAAGGGAGCCTTTGTCATGCTCTGTTAGAATCAACTCACATGTACCATCCACTCAGAGGGAAGGGAACACAAAGGTGTGGATCAGAGGGGTTCAGTATGCAATGTGGACACCACACAATGAAGTCTCCTAAAGGTGAATTATGTTTTCACTTTCATGCCACATTGGAGGATTTCAGGGAAGGCCCGGAGAGCTACACCTCAAAATCCTAGAGGAAGAATTCCATCATCAAAAGATGTGAGTCTAAGAGATCTTTCTCTTGTTTGTTCAGTGAATAGGCCTGAATCCCATTGAGTCAGGACTCCCAATTAGAGAAGGCGTGACCAGACAGCTTCACTTCAGTGGATCAAGGAAGAATGTCACTGTATGATCCCTAACCCTGGTACTGAGAAGGCATTCAGGTGAAAGACTGAATTGTAGTTGTTGACAGAAAGAATGATCCAAAGAAGGGATCAACAGAATCTGGAAACAAGGCTAAAATGGTCCAAACTGAGGATCAAGCTCTGACACAGAACAGAAACTTGACCATCACCTATTTTGAAAGGAGAATGTGAGTAGCACAGGAAAGGCACAGTGAAATTGTCAGCTCATTGGAGGGTCTGATGGGCAGTCTGCCAACAAATTGACTGGACCAAGTCCACAAAGGTTTGGCCACAGCTATTTAAACACGACTTACCCAAGACCAGAATAGAATAACCTTCCGTATGGGTAGGTCAGTTTCCCCAGCTATGTAGGCCATAAGTGGGAAGCAAACAGAGCCTGAAATAGGAAGTAAAAATACTTGAGGAAAACCTCACAGCCCCAAAGGACACTTTGCTAAGGGCTGTATGCATGCAACACTTTCTTCTGAGTTTCCTCATGTGATTGTGTTCCATTGCTATGGTAACAAATTACCACTAAATTACCATCTTAAGCCAATAGACATCTCACAATCTCTGTGCATCAGAATTCAGAGCACTACTTGGCTCAACTGGGTTCTCTGTTTAGGGTCTTACAAGGCAAACACCAAGGCAGGAGGAATTCTGCTCCTTTCTGGAGATCCTGGGGAGGAATCTGCTTCTGAGGCCATTTAGGTTGTGGAAGAATTCACTTCCTGCAGAGATGATCTCTTTCCTGTCAAATCTACAAAGGCACTTTGAACCATTTCTGTGACTCAAATATTTCTGCCTTCCACCTCTGTTTTCTTTCCTCTTTTGTTCTCTGGGGCTCTCGTGATTACATTGAGCTCAGCTGGATGATCCAGGGTAATCTCCCTATTTCAAGATCAATGATAGGAACCTTCATTGCTGTAAAGACCCTTTGGTCATATAACACAACATATTCTTCAGTGTGTTATCTCATCATAACTGACTATCCTGGGGATTAGGGCCTGAAGCCATCTTGGAGGCCATTCTTCTGCCTACTTCACCTTCTACCTAATTGTCCATAATACACATAGAGCTCTGTGAAGATTTGCTCCCTTAATTAATGCTATCACCATTGTTCCAGTTGCTCAAGTACAAACCTTCAAAACGATGCCTGATTCCTCTGTTCTTTCACAGCCTATATCCATTGACAGCCCATATTGTTAGGCTCCACTTTCAAGTAAAGTACATCCAGAAGCAGACAACTTCTCATCACCTGCATTGTTCTCCTAGACCGGGGTCAGCATCATGGGTAGCCTGAAATAGCTTTCCAAATTTTGTCTTTGCACATGCCCTCTCTCCCCATGATCGCTCCTCAAGAAGTTAGCCATAATTCAATGAAAAAGAATGAAATCTTGCCATTTGCAACAATGTGGATGGAACTAGAGTGTATTATACTAAGTGAAATAAGTCAGTCAGAAAAAGACAGATATCATATGATTTCACTCATAGGTGGAATTTGAGAAACTTAACAGATATCCATATGGAAGGGAAGGAAAAATAAGATACAGAGAGGGAGACAAACCATAAGAGCCTCTTAAATACAGAGAACAAACTAAGGGTTGATTGGGGTGGGAGTTTGGGAGGGTGGAGAAAATGGGTGATGGGCATTGAGGAGGGTGCTTGTTGGGTTGAGCACTGGGTGTTGTATGTAAGTGATGAGTCAGGGGAATCTACCTGAGGCCAACTATATGTTACTATAACTTTATGTTAGCAAACATGCCAAAAAAATAAGAATAAAGGGTGGAGGAATATAAATAAACAAACAAACAAGCAAATACAATTTGTTAACAAGAAAGAAGTTAGCCATAATTATCATGAAAATGTCAATCCTGTATTGTAATTCCTCTGTTCTCAGCCATCGAGGGCATAGAATCTTGAAGCAAAATCTGAAGTCTTCATAACTGATGACAGGTTGCGGCTTACCTGGCTTTCCACACATAAGAGCCTTGTAGGTGTTTGGAGTCAGAATACCTGTGGCTACAAATCAAGGGCGGGTAGTGCAAAGAAGGCAGTCACCTAAACACACTCTCAGTGAGGCATCAGGATTTTATTTCTGAGACCAGGAAAACTTTGTTAAAAAATTAACCCTCATAGAGGCACCAAGAGTAGCAAAGTGGGCTAAGCATTCCACTCTTGCGTTAGGATAGGGTCATGATCTCACAGTTTTGTGAGCTCCAACCCCATCTGGGGTTCTGCATGACTGTGCAAAGCCTGCTTCAGATTCTCCCTCTCTCCCTGCCCCTCCCCTGCTTGCACTGTCTCTGACTCTGTCAAAATGAGTAAATAAACTTAAAAAACCCCATGAACCCTCACAAGCAATATCAGGTCACTAGCAACGAACTGTGGTTACTCTGTGACTATGTGGCACAAGACACAAGGGAGACCACTGGATCCACTGCCCAGGACAGGTCCCATAAAAACTAATCAACCATCCCCCTCTAGTGGTAAGCATGTATTATTACAGCTCTTCCAATAACAAATCTATTCCAAATTGATTCCTCTCCTTCCTTAGATGAATGAACATTTTTAAGATAACCATAGCTGTCAGGGTCCATGCAAGAGGCCTAAACCATACAGAATATAGAACAGAGAAAGCATTTCTATTTACATATGAAGAACGTTTGGAAACAATGCATAAAGATAACAAAGTCTGGAATATAAAACCACCCAGGGGAATTCAGGAAAAGCAGATACAGAGAGCAGCCAATACTGCTAGGGATGGAGCCGAGTACACAAGGAAAGAATACATGACAAAGAAGGATTCTGAGGTTGAACATTCAGATCTCAGTGGAGAAACTATGGACGTGGCCCACTGCATAGCAGAAACATGCGGAACTACTAACAGGAAGCCACCTGCAGGCAGGAAACAACACACGGAGCTGATGGAACTGGCCGGGAGGTTACCAGCTTGGAGAAGGAAATAAGGAGCTACTAGAAGCTGCTGGGAAGCTACCACAGTGGGAACAGCGAGATGCGCAGGGACACAAGCCTTAAAGTCGCCACTCACCACAAAGGTTAACTGACTTGAGAACTTAGAAAGGAAGAAAGGAAGAAAGGAAGAAAGGAAGAAAGAAAGAAAGAAAGAAAGAAAGAAAGAACGAAAGAAAAGAAAACATAAAAGAAACGAAAGTAGAAAGTTATAGGAGTCAACTGAAGGGAAAAGCTGAAGAAAGAACTTCCAGGTAGGGTCTAAATAAATAAATAAATGAATAGGGGCGCCTGGGTGGCTTAGTTGGTTAAGCTTCCGACTTTCGCTTAGGTCATGATCTCACGGTTCGTGGGTTCGAGCCCCGCGTCGGGCTCTGTGCTGACTCCCAGCTCAGAGCCTGGAGCCTGTGACTCCCTCTCTCTCTGACCCTCCCCTACTCATGCTGTCTCTCTCTTAGAAATAAATAAAACATTAAAATAAATAAATAAATAAATAAATAAATAAATAATAGAGAGAGAGAGACAAAACTCTCAGTAAACTACAAGTTGAAGAAATTTCTTCATCGGCTAAATGGTATCTACAAAAGGCTACCACTGATAATATGTACAATGGAGAGTCTGTGAATACTTTCCCCAACTACCAGGGATCAGAATTTGCTAAAGGTCTCTGCTCACATCCCCTCTAAGTAATATCTTTATGACGTTCCTATCCAGTACAACAGGCAAGAAAAACAGAAGAAGACATGTGAAAAGGTCAGAAATGATGATAAACTGACTTTACTTGAAGATGACATGGTGGTATGCACATACAACCACAAACACAGGCAAAAAAAAAAAAGTCTGCTAGAAAAAATAAGTAATAAAGTAACATCATAGAAAGTCAATATAGAAAGATCAATTTTATTTTCCATATGTTAGCAATGATCAACTGGAAAATGAACATTTTACCACACTATCTAAAACAGGATCAAAATATGTATTTATTTATGAATAAATTTATCCAAAAATGAGCCAGACCTCTACAGTGAAAATGACAAGACACTGATGGTGGAAATCAAATCACCATAAATAAATGTAGATGTATAGGATTCATGTCTTACAAAAAGCAATAACATCAGGATATCAACTTATCTATATCTTCAATTCATTCTCAATCAATGTTTTGGCAGGCTTTTTTGTAAAAACTGACAGATTCCAAAATGTACAAGACAAGGTAAAAACTGACAGACAAAATCATTTGAGAAACAAGTTAGAAAATCACACCACCTATTTAAAAACTTATCCAACTAAATCATCAATCATATCACTGAGATATTGACTTAGAGACGAAAAACGGGTCCATGGAACGAAGCAGAGCATAAAAATTGACTCATCCATACACAGTTATTTCGTTTGTCACAAAAGAACTAAGGCTACTCAATGGAAGAAAGAAAAGTCACGAATGATGCTGGGAAAAAAATACAAATACCTGCAGGATTAAGAAAAAGCCAACGTGATTCATATCTCATACCATAAACAAAAATCAAACACTTGATCATAAAACTTAACTTTTTAAATCATCTAGAAGAAGACCTAAGGGTGCCTGGGTGACTCGACACCAGCTCAAGTCTTGAACTCCATCAGTTTTTGAGTTTGAGCCCTCCATCAGTGCTGACATCTTGGTGCCTGGAGCCTGCTTCAGATTCTGTCTCCCTCTCTCTCTCTCTGACCCTTCCCTGTATGTGCTCTCTCTCTCACTCGCTCTCTCCCTTTCACAAAAATAAACAAACATTTTTTAAAAAGAGAAGAAAAACAAGACCTAAAAGTGTATCTTTCTCAACTTAGGGGATACGAACATTTCATAGAGAGAAAACCAAAGTAAATAAGCCACAGCAAGAAAAAGAAAATGGAAAAATTGGATTTCATCAAAAACCTTTCATGTACCATCTCTGTCCACAAATAGAAGCCCCTAATAGCAGTAAGATTTGTAACCTGAGAAGAAATAGATTCCTGTGGCCCAAAATGATGAAAAATTGGGTATTCTAAATTTTAATTGCATCTCCATTTAATTCCTCCTGTACAAGATAAGCAAATTCCAGCGAAAAACAGGTGCCCAGTTGATGCCAGTACTTACATCCAGTTACAGAATCCTGGAGCTACCAGGAGAGCTTCAATGTGATTTACTTGCCAATATCAGCTAATTTCACCCACAGCTGTTATTAAGCCAATTTTTTCCTGTAAATATTGGAGGCATTTTCTTGTTTACATCATTTCCCTTTGTTGAATTCAAGGGGAATGTGTCTTCTCTAGCTCATGGGGACCAGGCCTGAACTTCCTCTTCCTCTCCTTTCAGGACCCAAGAATATCTAGGGAGCTATGTTAGCATTTCAATCCTTTTCTGAGCCAACGTTTTTGGTTGTTTGTTTCATATCCTCACGACTGTAATTCCTCTCTAAATTCCCAAACACATTTCGTTATCTGAGTGCATCATACAAGTAGCTTATCTTCTTAGTTGCCTGAAGCCCATTTGCCTGACAAGATGCACACCTGTTGGCTACACCTCAACAGACTGTAATATCTAAATGCTTCTCTAGAACACAAGCCTAACACTCACTCCCCTGCTAAGTCAAGAGCTTTGAACTCTACTCACTGGGACAACTCAACTTTGCTCCCTTTCATCAGAGTTGTGGTATAGACACCGCTTGATGGATATGACTTCCAAACAATAGCATGATCCTCAACTCAAGAACTCCGACTGGCAGTCCATCCATCCTTTGTGCCACAAACCACTCAGGAATTAGGTCAGAGATGTCCTTACATTCCTATTTTCCACCCAATAAGTAGCAGCACAATGCATTTATGTTGTATGGAACTTTTCCAGAATTTCTTCTGCTAGAATGATCCTAAAAATAAACTGCTACATTATGAAAGAACTTTTGCATGATATGCCCATCACATATTTGACTGTCTACTTGGCATCAGCCAGGTTGCAACAGGAAACCATATTTATGCCCACAGAATCACCAGCTACTCTTCAGTGCAAGGTTTTGTTTTATCAAACACCACTGAGAAGCTAGCAACTATTTTTCAAATGGTCTGGGAGAAGAATCTGCCTCAAGTAGTTTTCAAGTCCAAACCCCAAGACAAATTTACCAAGAAATCCTACTTAATTTCAGCCCCAGATTCTAGACTCCAGCATATGTTTGATGGCAGAAACTTCTGTCATATAGTCACCATGTATGGGCTCATAGGGACTACCTCGGGGCAACTCTCAGTCAACCTATTAACAGTTTTGGCTCAGGGTCCACTGAAATTCAGATATCTCTCTAACTTTCTGGGAAGAGGCTAACAGGATTCTTACATGAGGAATATGAGTTTTACCTAACCAGACTAGTCCTAATACTCCCAGATCTTCCTGCGTATTAGCATGACCTGGAAAGCATGAAGACATGTTGCAAATATTGGCCAACATCTCTGTTGCTCCAACTGACATAATTCTCAGGAATTTTTCAGATGGGATTTGGCCTAGAACATTAGCTGACAATTTCAACTAACCTCCAGTTGTTGTATAGATACTAAAGGTTTTCATTTAAACTACAAAGTTTATTCCTTTGAGGAAGGAATAATCACAATATGTGCTAATTTGCCCCTAATGGCCATTAACTCCAAATCTTGTCTACCTAAATTATGGCAATATGCTAACATGCTCATTTATCCCTGTTCATGCAAGGTGAATGTACACTGAGATCTACTCAATAAAAATACAAAATTGTAAAAGTGTAAAAATCGTAAAACACTATGATGAAAAAGAAGGGGTTAGCTAAATCTGTAAGGCCTACCGATCTCTCATGGCCTATCACATCTCCTAAAGTCTTTATCACATACAGTCCAACTCAAACAGTCAGAGAACACTTATTTCATCTTGGATATTCTCCTCTACCTCTTATCCATTGACATACCAGAATCATCTTTAAAAAATAGAAAAGTTTTAGTGGGGATCAAATTCTAAATTCACTCATTTCCTTTTAGAAGTATTGACATGTTGCACTTTTTTTTTTTTTTTACTTTAAGGAAGTATGTGCTTTTATTTTTCTTAAATAGTTTATTGTCAAGTTGGTTTCCATATAACACCCAGTGCTCATCCTAACAAGTGCCCTTCCCCATGCCCATCACTTCCCTTCCCCTCCCCTCCCCACCCCATCAGCCCTCAGTTTGTTCTCAGCATTCAAGAGTCTCTCATGGTTTGCCTCCCTCCCTCTCCCCAACTATTTTTCCCCTTCTTCTCCCTCACGGTCCTCCATTAGCTTCCTCCTAATCCACCTATACGTGCAAACATATGGTATCTGTCCTTCTCTGCCTGACTTACTTTGCTCAGCATAACACCCTCTAGTTCCATCCATGTTGCTACACGTGGCCAGATGTCATTCTTTCTCATTGCCATGTAGTATTCCATGGTATAGATAAGCCACATCTTCTTGATCCATTCGTCCGTTGACGGACACTTAGGCTCTTTCCATGTTTTGGCTATTGTTGAGAGGGCTGCTGTGAACATTGGGGTACATGTGCTCCTGTGCATCAGCATTTCTGTATCCCTTGGGTAAATTCCTAGCAGTGCTATTGCTGGGTCATAGGGGAGTTCTATTGTTAATTTTTTGAGGAACTTCCATACCAACAGTGTAAGAGGGTGCCCATTCCTCCACATCCTCGCCAGCATCTACAGCCTCCTGATTTGTTCATTTTAGCCGCTCTGACTGGTGTGAGGAGGTATCTCAGTGTGGTTTTGATTTGTATTTCCCTGATGAGGAGGGACGCTGAGCATCATTTCATGTGTCTGCTGGCCATCTGGACGTCCTCTTTGGAGAAGTGTCTGTTCATGTCTTCTGCCCATTTCTTCACTGGGTTATTTGTTTTTCGGGTGTGGAGTTTGGTGAGTTCCTTACAGATTTTGGATACTAGCCCTTTATCTGATATGTCATTTGCAACTATCTTTTCCCATTCCATCAGTTGCCTGCCTATTAGCTTTATGGATTGTTTCCTTTGCAGTGCAGAAGCTTTTTATCTTGATGAGGTCCCAGTAGTTCATTTTTCTTCTTGATTCCCTTGCCTCTGGGAATGTGTCAAGGAAGAAATTGCTGCGGTTGAGGTCAAGGAGGTTTTTTTCCTGCTTTCTTTTCTAGGATTTTGCTGCTCCCTGAGGCCCCACCTTGGTGATTGTGGGGAGAAAAATGAACATGTTTCTCTTCTTGAATTGAGCACTGCGAAGAGTACTGCTCTGAGAACTAAGACAGTTTAAAGATTCCCATTCATAAGCATATCAAAACTGGGCTTCAGGTAAACACTAGATAGATGTCCACAGCCGCAAGGATAAAGACACCATGACTCATTCATATACAATATCCATCCCAATTATGCATTCAAGTATCAAAGACCTCCAGCCACAACCACCAAGAGCACAGCTGTAGCTAAAAAATTTGAGTTCATTAGCACTACAATTGGGGAGAGCACACACCATGGCGAACAGCAAAGAAGTGCCTCAGTTCAAGGGTGTTGGAAAACACTTAAAAAGGAATTGGGTTTGTGTTTGGTGGTTTAGGAAACGTTGTAGGGAAGCAAGCCTCTGTCCTGGGTTGGATGAGGTCAGGGAGCATGAGTATGCTAGGATTGGGTGTCTTAGGAAAACTTTTCTAGAAGAAGAGACTTCAGTGAGGCAAAAGCAAAAGCAATAATAGGTAATGAAGCAGTGGCGATTCATTAATAGGAAAAAGGGATATGTGCTATTGTGAGTTTGGCACACTAACATTGCTTTTGTCTGTACTTAAACATGACTGGGAAGTGATCTTACTTTTTGCCTCTTTTCATCACAGACACTGAGTGCCCTTGTCTGCTGTTGGTCTTCAGATTTTCTGTGTCCAGAAAGAGAACACCATGTCCTGACTCTCAGCCCAGATCAGCCCCTAACCACTTGCAAACCTGGTGCCGCCAAGTCACTTCCCACGTGGCAGGGCTGCTCTTGTGTTTCTCACTTGCTACATCATTGCAGATAAGAGAAGAATTATGGCTCAGTTAATAGTAGATGTTGATGGAATCCCGAATGGTCATTGGTGCCTAGTAAATGTTGACTAGTGCATTCATGTTACAGAAACCTCTAGTCTCTCCAGATGCATCCAGGAAGCAGGCCTCATGTGTAAAAATTGGGTAGACATGTACAAAATCCATTTCACAGTGACTAGGAAAGGACTATATAAAATGCAAGGTAGCTGCCACCAAGGACTGATGAAAGCTTTGAACAAAATATACTATTTTTGAAGTTGCTCAATGTTAATTTTATTTGAAACCAGACAAACTGATTAGAGATAAGAGAGACGTGATAGACATGATGCATATTTGGAGTAAATCAAATAAAAGGGCATTCTGGCTGAGCCCAACAGGATCAAATGCAGGACACCCAGGATACTTCTGTCTCATAAATCTCAAAATCCGAGCAAATTCCTAAGCAGATCCCAATAATCTGGAAGAGAATAAAATATATTGCCGGGGGGTTCAAAAATGATGAAGAATGTGGTTTCACTTTGGGAATCTGCAAGGAGACTATCAAATATCAAGTGGCATTGAATTCCATGAAGTCAAACAACCATGGCATGTTCATCGCAAAAGAAATGGAGTTTGCAGGCCTGGATGGGAGCCTAGATAAACTGCAAGTTAGAGAGCTCAGGAATTAGGCCCACAGGTACTAGTTCTCATTCTACAACTTAAATAGCAACCCTGCCGCCCTCTCACCAGGGATATGTACTTACTCATTTTCTCCTCCATGCACTGCCCGCTACTTACCCTCGAGCAAGGTGCCAAGCAATGGCCCTGACACTGAAATACTACCAAGCAATATTTGAAAAAGTTTCCTCAAGACATTGATTATTTAATGGGGCGCCTGGGTGGCTCAGTCGGTTAAGCTTCCGACTTCGGCTCAGGTCATGATCTCACGGTTCGTGGGTTTGAGCCCCGCGTCGGGCTCTGTGCTGACAGCTAGCTCAGAGCCTGGAGCCAGCTTCAGATTCTGTGTCTCCCTCTCTCTCTGACCCTTCCCCATTCATGCTCTGCTTCTCTCTGTCTCAGTAATAAATAAACATAAAAAAAAAAAAAAGACATTGATTATTTAAGTACCATCCAAGCTCTTCCATTTGTTCAGGGGGAAATCTTTCATTGGAATTTTTCCATTTATTCATGTTTACAGTGTTTGCTTACTAGAATGACTCTAAGATTTAAATTATATTTCTATATGATTTTTTTTTAAGTTTATTTACTTATTTTGAGAGAAAAGGAGAGAACAAGGGAACAGGGTTGGGGCAGAGAGAGAGAATCCCAAGCAGGCTCCACACCGTGAGCATAGAAACCAACACAAGGCTTGATCTCATAATTCATGTTGTCATGGTTTGAGTGAAATCAAGAGTCAGCTACATATCCCACTCAGCTACCCAGGCACCCTGTATGCGAGTTTTATACCACAATACCTTGCATATATTTGCAGTCAATAAATCTTATAATCGATGATACTTGAAAGTAGAAGGGAAAAGATGAACCAGGAATAAGAAGACTATACTATCTTGATCCTTAATGGATTTCCAAATAGCCGGAAATACCCTGAATAAGGTTTAAAACACCTACCTCAAGGAGAGCTCATTTAAAGTTGTTGTCTACTTTTAGAAAAGACTTTAAAAGAAACAAAAACTGGGGCACCTGGGTGGCTCAAAGCTTAGGCATTCAACGTCGACTCGGGTAATGATCTCATGATTCATGAGTTTAAGCCCCACTTCAACCTCTGCACTGACCAGGTGGAGCCTGCTGGGATTCTCTCTGTCTGTCTGTCTGTCTGTCTGTCTACGGCTCTCTTAATAAATAAACTTACAAAAAATAAAAGAAACATAAACTTTTCTATAAAATCAAACATAAACAGCCACCTGGTCCCTCATCTTCCCAACGGCTTTTCTACTAAAGAAAAATTTCCCGACTAAAGCCAACATTTCAAGAACATGCAGGTCATATTAGTGAACAAGAAGCTACAACTTCGGGACTCCTCTGAGATCTATCTGACTTGATTTATAAAAACAATTCGAGAACGATGGAAACAGAACTTTCTCATGACTTCTCCTTCCTGACCCCAAAGTAGAATGTGCCGGCACCACAGGGAACCAAGGAATCCAGAATCCTCCAAAAGAAAGAACATAGATGAGGGGCTTACTCTGCCTGGTGGTTTGTGCAGCGTTTGTGGTGGCAGAAGCTGCAGTGGTGGCGGCATCACCAGTGGTGGATTCCTCAGCAGGACCTGAAATTAGAAGGAAAATATCCAAGGTCTTGGTGGTTCAGTGGGTTAAACGATGAACTCTTAGTTTCAGCTCTGCTTTCAGCACAAGTCATGATCTCACAGTTCGTTGAGTTTGAGCCCCACCTTGAGTTCCATGTTGGGAGTGCTGAACTTGCTTGGGATTTCCTCTGTCCTTCTCTCTCTGCATCCCCCCTCACTTCTTACCTCTCTCTAAATAAATAAATAAATAAACCTTAAAAAAAAAAAAAAAAAGGAAAGAAAGGAAAGAGAGAAGAAAGGAAAAGGTCCAGCTAAGACACTTGACTCTTCCTCAGGAACAAAATTTGTCCCACATGAGCCTGATGATGCTCACCTCATCTGAATTCAGCTCTGCAATTTTCAGTAGTTTTGTCCTACCTTGAGTCCAGCTACCCACTTTCCTTTGTCCTCATTTTTCCTAGACCTTCCCTTGATGGGACTAAGAATGTGGGGTTTGCCTATGAGAATATGAGACTAAGAGACAAGTAAATACTTTTTCCCAGGTGTGAGCACAAATTACCAAATGGATATGTGCTCCTATTCACAAGGATCATGGCTCACAGGCAAGATGAAACCTCTAGTGGGATGACTTTCAGGTGCCCTCCCACGGGCTAACTCGATCTGACTAGAGTTCACTGCAAATGAACCAGTGTGAGTAATGGAATAAACTGGACAAGAGAAAAGGAGAAGATCATGGATCAGGAAAAAAAAAAAAAAAAAAAGAATATTATGCAACTCAGGTTAGAGCAATAGTCTCTCCTTTCTATGAAGAGTATACAATTTCTTCTCTCAGGTTCAGGCCTCAAATTGGATTACATTTGTCTTGTCTGTTGTTCAACTTAGACTCCATCTACTGAAGAAGAACTTAGGAGGCCACATAAGACATAATGGGAGACATTATAGCCAGAATATGGCTATACTAAATGTGAGCATATGCCCCACCAATCACCTCATGTTCAAAGGAAATGTGACAAGATTGAAGACAATCATCAACTCCACACCTTACATCAGAGCTCCTGACAAATAGCCAGATTCAGACCACACCTTTGTGAGTTACACCTACCCCAACTATCTACCCGAGGTAGGTAGATAGTTCAATCTCCACATCCACACTGAGACCATAAGGTCTTGGTACTCAGTCATGAATGAGAATGTTTTTTGGTTTTTTTTTTTTTTTTTTGAGAATGTATTTTTTAATTGGAGCTGGATTTGCAGGTAGGACATATGGCACGGTGTGTGAGTTCGGATCACACTATATGCCTTTGTTACCAAAGGAAACAAATCCATCCCCAACTAAGGAGGGCAAAAAGAGAAATCTTTCCCATGTATGCATGAGCACAACCCACATGGCATAGGACATACAGGACACTGTGTGAGAAGCCCAAAAAACATTAGGGGATTTTTTTTCCACAACATTGAGTTTCAGATCAGAGGGGGAAAAAAGCCACATCAGCTTGGGAATAAGGCATACATGCAGTTACAAAGAACTAAGCATACGACCATTCTACTTCACCCTACATTCCTCAATCTCCATTCCACACTCCCATGCAGTACTATTGCCCTCATTTCTACATCACCTTAGGAATTACATTACCTTTCTTCATCCTGAAACTAATTAATACCTCTTCAACACACTGGCCATATATTCATCCCTTCCTTTTATGGTAATCAGGAAGACATTACATGCAATCTCAAGTTCAAAGACCACAAATTCAGACCACACTCCCTTGTCTAATTGTTAAAAAAGTAATTAATTGACGATTTGTATCGTTCCTTTCCAGAGACTTCATATTCTCTTAAAAATGTATAAGATATAAGCAGATCTCTATGTTCACAATGAGCTTAACAAGAGGAATGTGACTTTCCCAAGCATTTGTTTTGAGTCGCTACATTCTGTCCTCTGTGGCTGCATGATATGAGGCAGGGATGGAAAATAGTCATGACAGGAAGGACATGAAGTGCAAATACAGATGTACCAGGTTCGCTGTCAGCTGTAGCATCAGTTGTCTCTGTAAGAGAAAAAGAAAAATAGGTATAAGTTGGACTCCAGCTTAGGGCATAGAGGTAAGAAAGAATATGGACAATACTGCAGGTTTCCATTACTGAAGAACCTTAGGCTTTTCTATTGGGTTGAGGTCAAAAAGATGCACAGATAATATAAAACCTGCAAACTCCCATCAAAGACAAAATACATCACCATTTCTGGTTCTCCTGAAATAGAGAAATGCTCTCCTGATTGCATTTTTGGGGTATTTTTGTTCCCCTTAATTACATTCTTGAACATATTTTAAAACACAATGGCGTTGAACTCCAAGGTTAAAAGTGAGCAAAGACCTGACCAATTGCCAAAGTCTAAAGGGAGAGTCCATGCTATCTTGACTGGTCAGTCAAAATGGGGATGGAACAGGGTATTGCAGTGGAGGACACAGGGGCCACCCTTCTAAGCTCCTCCAAGCCCACGCCCACACAGAGCTTTGATGTACTCTTGCCCCAGACCTTCTTTTCAAGTAAGAATCTTTACTTACGGCCTGAAACCAGGAAGGTGGAAACTGCCACCAGGACCAGCATCACCAAGAGCTTCATGTTGGTGAATTGATTAGCAGGGAGCACAGTGAATTGATTAGCAGGGAGCACAGATGAGAAAGCGTGGAGCTCAAGAGAAGGTAGGACTCTGCTTCCAGCATTCCATATCCTGACATTATATAGGCAGAGGGTACCAATCAGGAGCTGTTAGATCAGAATCCGGGACTGCTAATGCCAGGCAATGTTGGTATTCAGAGAAACCACTGGAGAGTCAACAGCACAGCCAGAGGCCCTTTGGAAGGATGACTTTAGTCCCTTGATAATGATACACATTTCAGATCAAATATTTCCCATTGTAAAAAATTTTCCAGAGAAGAACTCTGCTTCCAGGCCTCTTCCTACCTTATAATAGGATCAAGTGGTACCATGTTTACCAGCTTTGCTGAGAAGTCAGAGGAGCCCTTGCCTGCCTTGCGGGATCATTTACTCCTTAGTGCTCCTTTCATACACATTAAAAGTTGGACGCCTATAGCTTGCTCAGCTCTAGGATTCCTCAGAGAGGAATAATCAGGGTATGGCAGCCTGCTCTCAGATCCATCCACCTAGGTCAGGCTGTACATTCCTCCACAGATGTCCTCCCTCCCGTGCATGTAGATACTGTCATCTGACACGTACAGTGAGTCAACACTAATATAATCTCTCTGGATTTAAGCATATCGTCTAGAAAAATCCAAACTCAAAGAGAGATAAAATAATAAATGAAACTAACACTGGTTAATTTATGTAGCTATTAAATCATGCACCTGCACACAAGCTTTTTCTCCAAAAATTAATAAATAAACTTAAAAAACGTAAATCAAATAGATAGTTTCAAAATGCATTCATAAAAGTGAATATAAGAGAAAAAATACATAGCAGCACATTTCTCTAACCATCTTGGTCAGCAGTAACTATCATCTGGATTTAACTCTGTCTATCTGATAGGTCAAAAAACAGTATTTGTTATGTTTATTTCCATTTCCTGATTACTGTACACTTTAGCATACTCCATAATACTTGTTACCACTTGAATATTCTCTTTCAGGATTTGCTTAGTCCAGTCTTTTACTCTACTAGGTTTCGCATTCTTCCATTCAAGTACTTATACCAGATGAATGAGAGTAACACGTTTATCTTTTCTAAAATCACTGTTCTTAATCTAACATATATGTTTTAATTTTATTCACAGTATGCTTCTAGACGTTTTATTTATTTATTTTTTTTTTTTTTAGTTTTTAATTTTTTTTTTGTTTTTGTTTTTTTTTTTACAAATAGTTTATTGTCAAATTAGTTTCTACATAACACTCAGTGACTTCTAGACGTTTTAAATTCAAAGAGTACTCTCATTTTATTATAATTTTTCTACTAAACAACTTGAAAAACGTGTAAGGGAGATATCTTAAATTTGCGTCGCCTTTGTATTCCGCCATGCAGAAGTCACAGCTCTCTAATCCCTGGATTTTCACAATGATCACATACCTGGCCCCAGTCACCGGGCACACTGTACTTTGAAGTATGTTTTAAAGGGAGACAGGCCCTGAGATGAAACCAGAAAAGCAGCCTCAGCCTGGAGACACTCTGTAGGGAGAAGTATCAAGGACTCAGTCCATACCAGAGGCCTCACCCCTCAAACTACACCACTCAGAAGGTGGAAGTCTCTGCAACAGTTATGGGATGCAATGGGCAAGGGCACACAACTGAGTCTCAACAAACAAAAGTTAACAAGGACAGACTGATGAACGCTGAAAAGAAGTCCCAGGGTGATGGAGACCCAGTAGGATTTGGCTGTTGGACCATAGGTAAGATCTGGTTCTGTTCTGCTTCAGGGAGCTGAGAGACACACAGAGGGCACAACAACTCTCCAGCATCAGAAATCTGAATGTGTGGCCAGACACCGTATACCGGCACAGCATGTTTCTACTTTTGCAACACATATGACTCCTGTCCTACACTATTAACATTCAATAACAACTTTCAATATGGCCTCTTCAGGGAAGTTTATGATGGCTTCGAACCTACTAACTACCCCTCAACTCGCAGTCAAAACACTTGATTCTGTTCCCATCATAATATTTATTGCTACCTGATCTCTTCTTGTCACCTCATTTGCTCCTTGCTGGGTTTCTGCCTCCTCTCTCAATCAGTATGATGTAAGGGAACTATTCCATAGGACTCCACCGAGTAACATCCTGGGAGATGGGAATTGACAATGCATCAGTGAACACAATAGAAATTCATAGAATATGCATCAATCGAACGAGGAGAGCTTTATTCATGTATCAGGGTGGGATACACTCTGAAATGTAAGACAGCAGATGTGGATGACATCGTGGAAAGCAGAACCTCAAGCAACACATGTGAATTAGAATCTAAAATAGACAAGGAAGCATTAGGCAGGTAGGAATCCCATAAACAAAATTAACTGAGAGAGAATTCCAATGGTATTTAGCTACAAAGGTAATTAATTGTCTCCAATGTGTATAATCCAATAAATCTGGATATACACAGAGTTATACAAAAAACAACAGACGTCCGTGGGAAGACACAAGTTCCACACACACAAGTGAAGCCTAGTCCTTACTCAGCTGTGCATCAACACTTCACAGGTGCTTCCTATAATAAAAATCCAGGAAAGTTCTTTCCAGAACTTCTGTGTGTCCTTTTTGCCCCCACCATTGGCTTTTCCTAATTAATGAAAGGAAGTTCCAAATCTTCCCTTATTTATCCTTCATTTCCCATTCCGGGCTCATCCAGCTCACTGCTTTGTATCAGTGCCTACCTTTGCTCTATGGTCCTCCCTCCAAGTTTGAATAGCTGCTCCATGCTGCAAAACCCAGAGCAAACCACTGAATGCTCTCCTGTGAAGCTAAACATTCAGAGGAGTAATAGTTCCCAAATGTATTACTTTATTTTTATTTTTTTTTCTAAGAATACTTCACTGTTACGCCTGTCTTTCTTGTTGTTTCCCTTCTCTCCATTTTCTGAAGCACTTCTTTCTCATCTAAATGCCTTTCTATCCCATTAATCTGTGGCTCCCATCATTCTTTCTTTTTTAAATTTTTTTAATGTTTTATTTATTTCTGAGAGAGAGAGAGCGAGCAGAGGAGGGCCAGAGAGAGAGGGAGACACAGAACCTGAAGCAGGCTCCAGACTCTGAGCTAGCTGTCAGCACAGAGCCCGTCTCAGGGCTCAAACCCACAAACTATGAGATCATGACCTGAGCCAAAGTGAGACGCTTAACCGATTGAGCCACCCAGGTGCCCCATCATCATTCTTTGACCTCATCCAAACCTCACTACCAAATCCCCTTTATTTTACTTAAATGTTCTAGGCACCCAAAATGTCCTTCTTGGAAATCGGAAAGCATTGCCACTTTGAGACTGTCCTGCCTGACATCCTTTCTTAATATTGTGACACCCTGGAACACAAAGAAGCCACGTTTTTCTTCTCCCTCACCTCCCTCAACCCCCACACTTACTCCTTCAATCTTTGATCATCTCACTACCCTCCTGGACATCGGAAAACACTCATATTTATATAGTTTCCCTCCTAACACTTTAGGACAATATCAGTCTGAATATGGTGCCAAGTAGACCTTGAAATACCATCAAGCCTCCTTCTTCCTGCCCACCTTCCTCTACCCTAACATTTACATTCTCAGGCTTGGATCATCACACTTGCTATATGTTGACTTTGCACACTGGCAACTAAATGTTCAAAAGCTTGCACAAGTTTCCTGGACATTGTGATCATTTTAATCTGACATTACTGTTCATGTATATGGCACCATTGTCCAGAAAAAGATTTACATCCTTTGATGAGAAGAACAGACTCAGAGGTGATATACCAAAATTCAAGAACACATCTTTCAACTGGAAGTGTGTATTATATCAAGCCTTAATCTAGACTAAAACCACTGTGTTAGCAGACAACAGATAGGCTTTGGAAATCCACATCAATTAGCACCATAAGAGATCGTCATTTACCCTGAATAGGACACAATATCGCCTACATAGTACTCTGGTGGGGAATGCATAACCTGTGTCTAATTATGAGAAACAATTTTTTAACACCCCAATGAGGAAAGTCTTCCCTTTTCAAAAATGAGAAGAGAGATGTATTCTTCAATTTATCAATGTCAGAAAAAGATTTTTTCAAGTCAGAAAAAAATGTCCATAATAAAGGAGACTAAGATACCAAGTACTGAAATGAAATAGATAATCTTAGACTGGATTATTTACTAGAGGAATATAATTTTATAAGGGATCTTATTGGGTCAAATACTGGAATTGGGTGCATTTTTTAGAAGAGAGACAAGTATTGCATCACTGTTGAAGTTACTAAAATGAAAAACTATATTCTGGTTCTGTAAGAAAAAATTTAGTAGAAATATATGCTAAAGTAATTCGTGGTAAACAAATATATCTAATAGGCTGTTGAATCTGACTAAGGAGACAAACCATCTCCACTGTTTTACTTACCCTGAGGCCACCATAAAGAGGAGTCCAAGATGGAAGAAAAGTTCATGCGTAGGAATTATGGCTCACAGTCTTACTAAACTGAATCTTAATGTCAACCTGGACCAAGCAAAAGAAATAAGTTAGACAAAGCCTCCAAATGTTTTCTGCCTCCAGCCACTCACATAGTCCAAGTGTAGCCCCAGATAGAGTGAGAAAGAGAGATGACATCTCTTTGGTGCCTTAGGCAAATACGTCACCTGCAGATTCTTTAAGCATACAAAAGTGGCTGTTGTATAATATCTTAGTATCTTGCAGTGGTTTGTTATGCAGAAATAAGTGATCAAATATGGATTTTGGTACCAGAAATGAGATGCTGTGATACCAAAACCTAAAACATGTGGCACTGAGTTTCAGAAAAGGTAAGAGATGGGAGGCGATAATTAGCCAACACCGGACAAGACTAAAGCTTACTAGTAGAGGACTTAAAGAAAAGTGACGAAAATGGTATTAAAAACTGGAGCACAGGGAAACTTTGCCACAGAGTAGCATAAAAATTGGGAAACCCTTGCCTTAATTCATGTAGAATATAGAAATGTACTCAATGAAGTGTTCAATCTGTCCAAGGACACTTCCAGGAAAAATGTCCAAAGTGTCAGCAGTATTTCTTTTAGTTGGACATCATAAGATACAAATGGAGAAGAGACTAAAAAGGATCTCAGAAATCCAGTATGTCATAATACCCCTAAGCTAGATCCTTAAGCTCTGCAAGGATTTCATGATGTGTATCACAAATCTTTCCAATTAAACCAGAAGGCCTCTAGGAATCATAAGGACATTGGTGCTCAAAGGCCACTCAGGGGGCCAGACAAAGGTCTATTTAGAAGAAACAATGGACTTGAATTGTCATGTATCTATTAGATAAATTGAATTCATGATATTCCATCTTCCCAATAAGAAAATCATGAGAGACTCTTGAATACTGAGAACAAACTGAGGGCTGATGGGTGTGGGGTGGGGGGAGCTGAAGGTGGGTCATAGGCATGGAGGAGGCCACTTGTTGGGGTGAGCACTGGGTGTTATGTGGAATCCAACTTGACAATAAACTATGAAAGAATAAATAAATAAATAAATAAATAAATAAATAAATAAATAAGAAAACTGCATCCCCATTCGGCTTCACCAAGACCTTCTACCTAAAATTTAGGGAAGAAAACACCCATCTTCTCCCAATTCTTCCCAAATGTTGAAAAATCTAATTTTATAATGCCAGTATATCCCTGATGCCAGAGCCAGAAAAAAGATAATATGAAAGAGAAAAATTACAAAATCATCATCATGACCATACAAGCAGAAGTTATAAACAATAAATTACCAAAACAAATCTTGTAACAAATACAAAATATTAGACACCGCCAAATTCGGTTTATTCCTGGACTCCAAGACAAGATTAATATTTAAAAATCAATCAAGGGGCACCTGGGTGTTCAGTGGGTTAAGCATCTGACTTCGGCTCAGGTAATGATCTCACTGTTCATGGGTTTGGGCCCATCATCAGATTCTGTGCTGACAGCTCAGAGCCTGGACTTCGCTTCATATTCTGTGTCTCCCTCTTTCTCTGCCCCTTCCCCACTCTGTCTCTGTCTCTGTCTCTATCTCTCTCTCTCAAATAAATAAATATTTTAAAAACCAACCTTTGTAAATCAATGTCAGTATATTAATTTCCAGTTTCTTCATAACAAATTACCATGAAGAGTGACCTAAAACAACACAAGTGTATTATCTTATAGTTTGGGATTTCAGCAGCCCAGAATGGGTCTCCAGAAACTATTCTCAGCATGTGGACAGGTTTGCATTCTTTCTGAAAGTTTTGAAAGAGGAAAATCGATTTCCTGTTCTTTTTCAATTTCGAGAGTCTGCTCACATCTTTTGGATTGGCCTCTTTCCATCCTCAATGGCAGTGATGGCTGCTCAAGTCTTTCTCATTCTGCCTCCCTCTTCCACATTTGAAGGTCCCTTGTTGACTGCATCAGGCCAAGCCAGATATTTCAGGCCTATTTTATATTCATCTGATTAGTAACTTTCATTCCATCTGCAACCCTAATTCCACTTTTCCATGTAATCTAACATTTGCAGGTTGAAGGGATTAGGATATGGATATCTTCATGGACTCATTATTCTGCCTCCCAAAGTTAGTCGCTCAATTAACAGGACAAACAAAGAAAATTATGATTATCTCAACTGATGCATAAAAAACATCTGATAAAATTCAATACCCATTTGTTATTTTTTTAATTTTTAGAAAAACATAAATAGAGTTGCCTTAATCAACAGCAAATGTCATACAAAAGGATCAAATATTGAAAGCAGTCTTCTGAGATAAAGATAGATGCTATTTATATTATCATGGTGCAAGAGATTCAATGAGGGCAATCAGACAAGAAATGAACTGACAAGGAATAGAGAGAAAATATGAAACTGTAGTCAATTATTTTCAAGTGGTATAATTCTGTTCATGGAACATAAAAGAAACTACAGAAAAACAATGAGAACTAAATGTCAACTATAGCCATTTCCAAGATATCGGATGAATATACAAAAATCAATTGTACTTATATGTACCAGCAAAACACAATGAGAATTTTTAAGAATACCATTTATAATAGTGATATAACCAAGAAATTAGTAACGCATCTTTTGAAAGATGTTCAAAACGTCTATGCAGTAATTATGAAAAATAAACTGTGATGGTAAACCATATAAATGAACAGGAAAATTGAGTCTTTTGAAGACACTGTTTTCTCCAAATTAATTTATATATGCAAAGCATTAATTTTGAGTGGCCATTCCAAGCCCAGAAAAACAAATGAACAGAGATTCCTCCGCAGAGCTAAACAATTAGAATGATATTTGTAAGTATTATCCCTTTTTTCCCTTTGCTCTTTCTTTCTGGGAATACGGCATTATTTCCTTATCCTTTATCATTTCTTCTTTTCCCTTTTCTAAATTTGAAAATCTTTCTATTCCTATTGTACATGTCTCTGAATGTCTTTTTCATATTCAGTTTATCCATATATCACATTATCCCTTACCCTATTTCAAACTCTGCTAACACTGTTTTCTTTATACAAGTTTTACAGTTAGCAGTATTTATAGAATTCTAAAACTTCTTTCTTGGAAACTTAGAGCCAATTATATTTTGAGACTCTCTGACTCCTTGTCAACATCCATCTGATACAGTGCCATGCTTACCCCGGAAAGCTTAAGAAGTATTCTTCTTAGAAATCCAACTACACTCACACAAACCCTATCAGTGTGGATCAGCTTATGCTGAGGGATCCAGATTGTTTACTCTGTAGTCTGCCAACTTTTCCCCAAAAGCTGTCTTAGGTGCTATCAGACATTATGGTACCTTTTCTCTGTCATCACTGTTGATCCTCAGCAAAAGATTAGAGAAAAAATGGAAGACTTCACTAAGAGAAACAACTTTTGATGCAAGAGTAATTCCTAACTATCTGGGAAGCTCCAGAATGAGTCTGTGCAACAGAAAGTCTATGCTGCATCAAGTCGTCAGTATAAAAAAAAATTCATATTAAACTTAGGGAACAGATGAATATGTTAGAAAATCCCATAAATCAGCCTCATCAGAGTTAATCCTCTACTCTGAGTAGGACTGGGAATTCAATTATGGCTGGGAATATATGAAAACAGTATATCCTTGATACCAAAAGCCAAAGCCTGAAAAGGTACTAGAATAAATTGCAAGATAATGATTATCATGATGATAAGTGCAAAAAGTCCTAAATAATATATTGCCAACTTAAATCTAGTTATAAATAAATAAACACAAGACAGACAAATCGCATTTATTTTAGGAATAGAATATAAGATTAATACAAGAAAATCTTCAGTGTTGGGCATCTAATTAGCAGAGCAAAGAGTAACTTCTTGCCAACAGCTGACTAGTAAATGGGGACCTTAATCATATAACCAAGAGTGACTTAATTCAGCCAAACAACACAAATGAGTTTCAAAGTGGACCTCGGGTTCCTGATGACAGCACAGCCAGCTGACACCTTGATTTCAGCATTGAGAGACTATGAACAGAGAGCACAAAAATGTCATCCTTGACTTCTAACACACAGATCTGAAGATAATAAAGTTTGTTTTATTTTTTTTAATGGATCAGTTTTTTTATTAGGTTCTTTGTAAGAATTTAGAACACCATTTTGTGAGGATAAATTCCATTTGTGAGAGAAAACACACAGCGGAGGTAGCCCTGAAGCTGAAGAACAGCTTTGGTTTCAGGTAGAATTTGTGAGTCCATAGCTTTCTGATAGACCTTGCACTTCTTGGTAATCTCATTCTTCTCTTTCTCCGTGTCCAAGATCTCCCCTCCCTGGTGGCTGAGTTTATGCAGCTTCTTCTTGAAACAAGAATCAGTGGGATTTTCACACTGCCGGCAGCAACTTTGGTGGAGGTGGCAATGACAGATTTCTGATGTGTTCTCTGCAGAGGAACTTAATTGAGGACCAGAGATTCAGTCACAAGTAGTAAGCTACTGCTCAGTTGCTTCCAGAAAACCACTCACTTGTCTCTGTGGTGCCCAGTGATGATGATCAAAATGGTGCCAGGAGTCATGCTGACTCGTAGTTTCCTCACACACTAACTGAAAGGTTTTTTGCTATGGCTCAAGAGCTTTTGAAACACATCTTCAGGGGCGCCTGGGTGGCTTAGTCGGTTAAGCATCCAACTTTCGCTTAGGTCATGATCTCGCGGTTCGTGGGTTCGAGCCCCGCGTCTGGCTCTGTGCTGACTGCCAGCTCAGAGCCTGGAGCCTGTTTCAGTCTGTGACTCCCTCTCTCTCTGACCCTCCCCTGCTCACGCTGTCTCTCTCTCTCTCCTAGAAATAAATAAAACATTAAAAAAGAAAGAAAGAAAGAAAGAAAGACATCTTCAGTAGGAAAATACCGTGGCATTTTGCAAAGTTTAACCTCAGGTGCCACCATTCTTGTCACCACCCACTAGTTTTGTGACAGTAGCAAGAACCTTCTCCTTCTTTTTCTTTTCAACTCTGAATTTAGCTGATGAATATTTCCTCGTGTACACGGCCTTTCTGGAATACACAGTCGATGGGGAATATCCCCCAATTCCTCTGATGAGGACAGGGTTTTGGCGGCAGTGTGGCTTCTCCTTCTTTGCCATTTTAGCCTTGAGGTTACTCTTAACCTTGTCACCAGCATCAGTCTTCTTGGCTTCAGAGTACTTCTCCTTAGTATCCGGTTTCTCAGCTTTTTCACCAGCCATCTTGCAAGATGGGAAAGAGCAATAAAGTTTGTTGTTTTAAGACACAAGGTTTGTAGTAAGTTGTTCCACAGCAATAGGGAAATTCATAGACAATGATAGCCAAGATAATCATGGACAACAAAGTTGCAGGAATTTATCAGCTTATATAAAGATTTACTATAAAGCTATGTAATTAAATAAACATTCTGCGTTGTGACAAGGATATGGAAATTGAAAACTAGAAAGACCAGAAGGTTCAAAAAGTTAACAAATATAGGGGTGCCTGTGAGGTTCAGTTGGTTAAGCATCTGACTCTTGACTTCGGCTCAGATCGTGATCTCAAGTTCATGAGTTTGAGCCCCACACCAAGCCCTGTGTTGGCAACACGGAGCCTGCTTGGGATCGTCTCTCCTCTCTCTTTCTCCCCACCATGTTTGTTCTATCTCTCTCTCTTCCATAATAAATAAACTTAAAAAAATTCACAAATATAAAGTGATCTAATTTTTAACAAAGCTAGGGAAAGTTGAACTTTTAAATGAATATTGCAAGAAAATTTGGATATATACATAAAAAAGAATACTGACCTCCATACAAAAAAAAATATATTTCATGGATAGTCTATCTAAATGTGAAATGTAAAAATAAATGAAATAAGACAAGGAATAAGATAACATAAGGAAATTGCTTCATAGATCAACATAAGCAAATATTTGTTAAATAAGAAACACTAAACATTCATGAGGAAGTAAAAGAAGAAAGATATCATTAGGGTATAATAAATCAAAGAAATTTGTTCGTCAAAGTCGGCTTCAGCAAACTTCAGCTCTCAGGCTATTCTCTTGTTCTATGTAAACAAAATTTTTGGAACTTCCTCATATCTGTTCATTCACAGGCTGTGGAGGCTAACTTCGGGGCTGAAATGTAGCTGGTGCACAGGGTACGAGAACACGTGGCTCCAAGGTCTGAAACCGATCAGACTTGGTCACTCACCACTGACAGAATCCAAAGATAGAGAAATGGAGTGGTGAAACAAGAAAGGAATTTATTTCAGTGAGACTGACACCAGAAGACAGAGGAGTTAACATCTCAAAGACTGTCTCCAAAGTCCTAAAAATACTTCCAGATTTATTTAAAAGAACTGTGGGACAAAGGTCATTGGGGAGACACAGGTGGACAGTAAGGTCTGGTTGATCATTGTTTTAGGGTCAATCATGTGGAGTCTTGCTGGCTCGGGATAGTCCTTGTTGCTTCAGGGAGTTGTTCTTGTTCCCATCAGGGGATGCTTTGTCCACAAGGTCTTTCGCCTGAATTAAGAGACAAGTTGGAAAGAAGTTCATCAAAGAAAGTAGAGACTGAGGTCAAAATGGAGGTATTGGAAGTCCTCTTTCAACAGCAGCAGAATCCAGTAAGTGGTGACAGAAACGTTATGGGCTGCAAGCCTGAAATGTTTACTGATCTGGCCTTTAACGGGAAAAAACTATTGAGCCCTGTTCCACAGCATCATTCAAAGGATCATTCACAAGATGGGAGAAGATAATTAACAATAAATATAAACAACACAAGACTAGCATTTGGACTATAAAACGGTACTAAAGAATCAACTAGAGGGGTGCCTGGGTGGCTCAGTCGGTTCAAGGTCTGACTTCAGCTCTAGTGGTGATCTCCTGGTTTGCGGGGTCAAGCCCCGCATGGGACTCATTGCTGTCAGCCTGTCAGCACGGAGCCCGCTTTCAATCCTCTGTACCTCTCTCTCAGCCCCTCTCCTGCTCATGCTCTCTCTCTCTCAAAAAGTAAACAATCCATTTTTTAAAAAATGATGAGAAAAAGACAGACAGTCCAATAGAATCAATAGAAAATGCTTAGAATAAAACTTCACACAGAAAAAAAGGATTTTCAAAACATAAGCATATGAAAAAGTTCTCAAACTTAATTAACAGAGAAAAGCAAAATAAAACTACGAGGTAACACTACACTTTATCAGAAAGACCAAAAATTAAAAGACTGGGAATACCAAGTATTGGCAATGAGGTGGAAATCGAAATTTATGTGGAACTCATCTACACAGTAAACTATAAAATTTAAGCAGTGTAAATAAAGGAGGCTATAATAAATAGAAAAGTATAGCATATTCATTAATTGGAGGACTCTGTATTGAAAAGAGATCTCCCCAATTCTACACAAATTGATCTGTACATTCAAGACAACACTAGTCAAAATCTCTGAAGATCATTTGGTATGTAGCAGATGAGAAGCTATTTCTAAGATTCACATAAAAAGGCAAAGAACAAAGAAGAGTCAGAATATTTCTAAAGAAAATCAGAGACATAAGACCTGCTCTGATAGCAAGACCTATTATAAAGCCACTGTAATCAAGACAGTGTGGTACTCTACAAGAATAGACAAACAGGAAGTAGAACATACTGTAGACAACAGAAATAGGGAAATTATATATAGATATTTTTACCACAAAGGTGGCAATGCAAAGGAGTGAGAACACTTTTTTTATTGTGTTGTGTTTATTTATTAATTTTGAGGGGGAAGAAAAGCACTGAGGAGGGGCAGAGAGAGAGAATCCCAACCAGGCTCCTCACTGTCAGTGCAGAGCCGACATAGTGCTCAATCTCACAAACTGTGGGATCATGAACTGAGTCCAAAGCAAGAGTCAGAACCTCTACTGATTGAGTCACCCAGGCACCACTGTTTGTTTGTTTGTTTTAAATACGTGGTGCTGGGTCAATTGGATAGCCATATGGAATAAAATAAAATTTAACTTCTACATTACTATCACAAAAAAATGAATTTACAAAGATTTTAGATTTAAATGTGATGACAGAGCAGACAAGCTTCTACAAGATAGAATGAAGAATATTACTTGTGATGGAAGCTTAGGGCAGAAACAGAAAAGGAAAAGAGAGGGAAGGGGCGCCTGGGTGGCTCAGTTGGTTAAGCATCAGACTACGGCTCAGGTCATGATCTCACGGTTCATGGGTTTGAGCCCCGTGTCAGGCTCTGTGCTGACAACTAGCTCAGAGCCTGGAGCCTGCTTCAGACTCTGTGTCTCCCTCTCTCTTTGACCCTCCCCTGCTCATGCTCTCTCTCTCAAAAATAAATTTTAAAAAAAGAGGGGGAGGAGGGAAGTAAGGAGGTAAAACACTGCCAGAAGACAACTGAACTACATTTCATTTGAATTGAAAAGTAACCAGTAGGAAAAAGACATTAAGATATTAAAATAACCTCAGTCTCCAATTGTATTTGTCATTAAAACAAAATAAATTCTCTCTGGAAATGAAAATGCGGCCTCCCAGATACTATATGGCATAATTCATGTAAGAAAATGATGTCAAATAGAGTAAATTATCTACTTCTGTGACACTATCTTATAATTTGCTTTCATTTTGTTCATAATCCCAATGAATAAAAAAGAAATTTGTGCTGTGAATTCATATGTAAAATACAGAATACATACTGTAGCTGGTACTTTATTTAAAGGAATGTAAACCAATGTGAGTCCCTGTCTTTCTAGCAAAAAAAGGAAGCAAACAAATGAAACCTAATTATTGGCCAAAGAAATACAGTGAAAGCATAATATATCATTAAGAAAAGTGCCTGGGTGGCTGAGTCGGTTGGGCGTCCGACACTTGATTTTGGCTCAGGTCTTTTTTTTTTTTTTTTTTTTTTTTTTCTCATCATTTTTATTTTATTTTATTTTTTTTCACAATAAAGATTTATTTATTTATTTATTTATTTTTTACAAATAGTTTATTGTCAAATTAGTTTCTACATAACACTCAGTGCTCATCCCCAAAGTGCCCTCCTTCATGCCCATCACCCCTCCCCCCACATCCATCAGTCCTCAGTTTTTGTCAGCATTCAAGAGTCTCTCATGGTTTGCCTCTCTCCCTTTCCCCCACCATTTCCGCCCTTCTTCTCCCCCTTGGTCCTCTGTCAAGTTCCTCCTAATCCTCCTATACGTGCAAACATATGGTATTTGTCCTTCTCTGCCTGACTTATTTCACTCAGCATAACACCCTCAAGGTCCATCCATGTTGCTACACATGGCCAGATTTCATTGTTTCTCATTGATTTTGGCTCAGGTCTTAATCTTAAGGTTTGTGGGATAGAGTCCCAGGTTGGACTCTGCACTGACAGTGCAAAGCCTGCTTGGGATTACTGTAAGTTTCCAAAATGCAGTCCGAACTGTTATTTTACTCTGTGATTCTTCCGTTCCACATGTGGAAAAATATAGAGCTTTATAAAGAGAAAAATATCCTCCAATTTTCACGGTGCTAGTGATAATTCTTTATGTGAAAGCAGGTAAACCATTGTCAATGGGAGATATGAAGGAACGGGGAGACAATCCATGGATTGAAACGACACATGATAGCTCAGTATGGGTGAATCTGTGCACGTGACTGATTCAAGGTTAGTCACATGCCCAAATACAAACCACTATTTTAAGCTTTCCCTCCCAAAACCAATAAAGAAAAAAATGATAGTGTTTGCAGAGTTTCATAGCAGGTTGCAGAGGTTGACTCCCTATTTGATATCTGTAACAGGGGAAAAACTGTCTAATGCAAAGGGACCTGGGCTTCATGTTCCTGCAGTGTAGCACTGGTGTGAGGATCAATTCCTGTCCAAAAGAATTTGATCCAAACAACTCTGGATAGAAGCCTACAATGAATGAAATTTAAAATAAGAAGTATCCCAGGATATATTAAGTTTCCCTAAAATATAAAACAAAGTAAACAGCCTTTCTCTGAAAAAGGAAGGGAATCAAGTTTTCAGCTCTAGTCTGTTTGGTTCAAATTTTTCTTAAATTTATTTGTTTTTGAGAGAGACAGAGACAGCACAAGTGGGGGACGGAGCAGCGGGAGAGGGAGAGGATTCCAAGTAGGCTCTGCACTGTCAGCACAGAGCTCTATGTGGGGCTCGAACTCATGAAACCACTAGATCATGACCTGAGCCAAAATCAAGAGTCAGACACTTAACTGACTGAGCCATTCAGGTGCCCCTCAATTCAAATTTTTGATGAAGATGTCAAGATACTCACCCAGACAGTGAAACAGTGTAAAATAATGTTGGCAAATTTCTTTATAGTGATAGATCACTTTATTTCAAATACAGTCTTTTACCCTTGATCTTAGTCCGTTTGGACTGATACAGCAACCATAGACTTGGTAGCTTATAAACAACAAACATTTATTTTTTACAGCTCTGGAGGCTGTGAACTCCAGGATCAGTATGCCAGCATGGCTGTGTTCTGATAGAGACCCTCTTCTGGGTTGCAGACCACTGACTTCCTGCTGTGTACTCACATGGTAGACAGAGTGAGGTATCTCTCTGGGGTTCCTTCAATAAGATCACTAATTCCATTTATAAGGGCCCTGCCCTAATGGCCTACCATCTCCCAAATACCCGACCTCCTAATACCAACCATCACCTATAGTTATGCCTCAACATTACCTTTTGAGGAAGACACAAACATTTAGACCAGAGCATCCCATGTGTCATTTATTCACTGTCTCTACTTACATTTCCTTATTTTAAAAATTTACCACTTCCTAAAGTTGGCATAAGATTAAAATAAAATTTTACATGTGAAATGGTTAAATGAATGTATAGTTTACATAGACATTTACATAGACATACAGAAATCAATGCTTATAAATCTATAGATTCTGGGTTATATAATATAAGAAATCGTATCTGGATAGCCAGCTATTCTACGATATATCTATTCTCTATATATATTCTACGATATATCATATCTACGATATATCTATTCTCTAGATAAGATCTCTGCCTCTTAGTAATAAATATGAGTCTCCATGCCCAACATCCAGCTGATGTGATGCCACTGGGTCACCTGAATTCTTTTACTTCCTTGATGATGTGTCTTCAAGAAAAGAACTGGCCAGCTTGGTTAAATTGGTTAAATAATTAAGCAGCCAGAAAGAAAAGTACAGTTTCTGCCAGAATTGAACCACCTATTGCCTGGGACCTTTAGCACTCATTTTGAATCCTAGATTATATTACTTAATGCATACACTCCACATTTAGTACTTTAAATTTCCAAAGTGCACACTAACTTCGGTTGTTTCCTGAGATTTCTCCATTCTAAACTGTATAGACTTTTTTAGAAGCTTTATTGAGATCCAATTTATATGCCACAAATGTGCCTGTTTTAAATGTACAGTTTGGTGGGTTTAGTATGTATTGCATGATCCCCTATATACCAAATTTCCAGAACAAGCAAATCTGGAGATAAATACAAACTGATTTTGATGTATTTTTATTTTTAATGCAGTTAAATTTGTTGAGAACAGTATGAAGATGAGTTAGGCAATCAGATGAGATGAAACGCGGGCACACTGTAGCTCCATGAAGCCAAAATTGGAAAGGCCAATGTGTGCATATCATGAGTCCAGCTCCGTGAATTCACCAAATATCCTCCAGTAGTGAGGCAATCCATTCAAATAAATCTGTAAGACACATTAAAAGCAAACAAACAGAAAGAAATAAATATATTGCTGACATTTCCATGGAAGTTTACCAGAATGTGACTTCCTTATTTACTATTTGCCAGGGGAACGACAACACCCAATGCCACTGAATACACAGGAGTCCAGGGAATCTAGGGTTAGAATGTCTAGAGCCTAGTACTTGTGAGTCAATCAACTCTTCTCCAAGAGACTACAGTCTATGCAACCCAGACCAGAAGCCTAAGATAAACTGAAAGCTTTAGAATAAGAAAGATCCCAAGATTTAATAAACAACTTTCCAAAATTATGCAACAAGATAGTGATCTTGGGGTGGGGAGGGGAGGCCACATATTCAGCCACATGTAGTCCAATACAGATTCTTGTTCATGTGCCACACTATGCACAGACACTGAAATACTATAAAGCAATATTGGTAAAAGCCTCCTTGGGCTTAGATTGCATGAATACAAAACAGCTCTTGGCCATGGACACCATGTGCCCAAAACAGTGACACACTATCTCTTTACATCCATTTCTACCTCTTCAAAATTTACTACTTCAAGAAGCTGATGTGAGACCAAACTTATATTTAAGATGTGAAATATTTACTATGGTGCCTGGAATAATTGCAGATAAACAAATATTTGTAATAAATCAATATGGTGGTAGGAAGGGAAGTGATAAGCCAACCTGCAAGGCAGACCAGAATCTTGACCTTCAAGAGAATTAAATATTCCCAATATACCCTCAAAGACCCTCAAAAATTTTTTCCCTGAGGAATACCCACCATAAAGTTAATTTCCATTTCTGAGGAAATTCTCCCACAAACAGGTGCATGGCCAACGATGGTACTTTTTTGGCATATGCAGTACAACTTTTATGAAAGATGAAATTAGACAGATTCATGCTAAAGGAAAAAGTAAGTCAAGTGGTAGCCAAGAAGTATTACTCTGTGGTCCCTCTACTTTCTGTCTTGTTGCTATGGAAAACCAAATGAAAGTAAAAAGCAAAAAGAACAGAAGGCATTTCTCATGCCTTCTGCACCTCGACATAGTTCACTGTGGAAGTGTGGGACCTAGACAATCCAGGAGCCACATAAAGATATCCCTTCAAAATGTGGACATTAGCTAGTGTAGCAGTGTGAGTGTCAGCTGCAGTGAAGACGTCTACATGGGTTGCTGAAATTAATATGAAAAGCTCACAATGAAACTTTTGATACTTTTCATGGAACAGAAATTAGTCTCACACTTTCTCGAGCTTACATCTCCCCAAAAGTATTCCTCTCTCTTTCATCTCTGCCATCATAGCTGCAACCTGACCCACCAACACCCTTCCATAATACACTGTATAAAAAATATATGACAGTGACATCAGAGAGGAATTCTAGAGGGGAAGAAAACAAAGATTAAAAACATATGTCTTAGATCAAGTATTGGTATCTCCTTCCTTTTGGTGCCATATGTATCTCACAAGGTTCTAAAACAATTGTGAGATGGAGGCAAGATGGCGGAAAAGTAGGGAGCATCATACTTTGCCTGCACCCATCTCTCAAACAGAGAAGGCCTGAAGTCGTAGGACACTGAGCCACAGGAGTTTGGGAAGAGAAAGAGACAGAGTACACTGGGAAGGAAACCTCCTAAGTGTGTGAGTGCGAACTGGGGAAGATACAAGCGGGACGGGACCCAGAGACATGGAGGGAGGGGAGGGAACCGGCTTGCGTGCAGCTGCGGTGAGTGGTAAACCGGCGAGTGGTGGCGAGCTGCCGCGAGTCCAGGGGAAAGGAAAGAAAAGCTGAGATTGCTCATAGAACCGTCCTTGGAGAAGAGAAAAAAACCTCCGCTTGGAAAGACAGTGTTTTTTTTTTAGCTCTGGCTGGGGTGCTGACTCTAAACTAGAAGCCCTGGTTCCAGAAGGTGCCAGGAAAAACCCAACTGCTGTGCGCCCGGCACCATCATCCATGGCGGCGGCGGCCCAGTGAACCCGCAGCAACGCCTGCGGAGGCGGTCCCGGCGCCGCGCTGGGTGAAGTGGCAGTGGCGCGCGCGACATTGGCCCGCTGAAGCGGCGGTGGCAGCGACCCGGTGAGGTGGCGCCAGCGCCCGGTGAAGCGGCGGCTGCGTGAGCGAAAAGTTGCCTGCTGAAGTGGCGGTAAAGCGGTTGCAGCGGGGTGAGGCGACATGGACTCTGCGGACCTTAAGTTGCTACATTCCCCAAATGCACTCGGGTCATATTGCTGCTTGACCCCGGCAGATCTGAGGCTGCGACACTTCCCCCACCATCCACTCAACCCCCAGCAACAGGGAAGCAGCGACCAGGGGAACTGTTAATGGCGGTATAACAAAGCCTCTCAGGAGTAATCAGACTAGATAGTTTCTCTGGCTAACACCACCATCTTTCTCTCACCTCTCCAACCATATCCCACCCTTTAGCTCTTTGAAAAAAGCTTCTTATCCCTTCTGCCTGTTCATTCTATTTCCAATTTTGCCTCATCTCCGCCCTATCATCTCTCTCTTTCTCTATGTTCTTCAACCAGCACTGCATACACCCGGCTATTTAATTGTAGCTGGGAAATCTGGTTATATGCTTTAAACCGATCTTTGTCTATCAGTTTTCTTCTTTCTTCCTTTTCTTCTTTTTGACTTTTTCATGTATTTTTATTTTCTATCATTCGCCTTCCCTCTTCCGTCTTTTCTCATTACTTTTTAGTTTTCCCTCTCGGTTAGCGTGATTGTTGGATTTGTCTGTGCGTTTGTGTCCCTCTGTTCCCTGTGTGTTTGTCTGTATGTTTTCTTCTCCAGGGCTACCTCAAGAAACAAGCCAAAGTACACATGGTGAAGAGTCCCAAATAACACTACGAGTAGGAAAATAAAATAACCAAGGTCTCAACAAGAGAGACCAAGACACTTCAAAGGACACTTTCAGATAGGATAGGCCCTGGACAGTCAAAGAATCTTCTTGGGTAAAGCAGCGCTCACAGGTGCAGAGAACATAACAAGTCTTTAAAACTAACAAGAGACAGAAAGCTAACCAAAATGATGAAATGAAAGAGCTCTCCTCCAAAGAAATTCCAAGAAGAATTGACAGCTAATGAACTGCTCAAAACAGATAGAAGCAGCATAACTGAACAAGATTTTAGAACAATAATCGTAAAATTAATCACTGGGCTTGCAAAAAACATAGAGGACATCAAAGAAACTATGGCTACAAACAGCATGGAGAACAAAAATAGGCATGATAAATTTAAAAATGCGATAAAAGAAATACATAATAAACTGGAGGTATCCAATGAAAGGATTGAAAGGCAGAAAAGAGAATAAGTGATTTAGAAGACACTATTATAGAAAAACAAGAAGCTGACAAAAAAAGAGACAAACTGATCCAGGAACCAGAAAGAAGAGTTTGAGAGCTCAGCAATACGGTCAAACGCAACAATATCCGTATCATAGGAATCCCAGAAGAGGAAGAGAGAGGGAAAGGCGCTGAAGGAGTCCTGGAACAAATTATAGCAGAGAACTTCCCCGACCTGGGGAAGGAAGTAAATGTGGAAATACAAGAGGCTCAGAGGACTCCCCTCAGACGTAACTTGAATCGATCTTCTGCACGACATATCATAGTAAAAATGGCAAAATACAAGGACAAAGAGAGAATTGTGAAAGCAGCTAGGGAGAAAAGGGCCCTACATACAAAGGGAAACCTATCAGAGTGGTGACAGACCTGTCTACTGAAACTTGGCGGCCCAGAAAGGAATGGCAGGAAATCTTCAATGTGATGAACAGAAAAAATATGCAGCCAAGAATCCTCTATCCAGCAAGCCTGTCATTCAAAATAGAAGGAGAGATAAAAGTCTTTCCAAATAAACAAAATTGAAATAATTTGTCACCACTAAGCCAGCCCTATAAGAAATCCTGAGGGGGACGCTCTGAGGGAAGTGTTGCAAGGAACAAAGACACCAGAGATACTGTCACAAGCATGAACCCCACAAAGGACACAATGACTCTAAACCCACATATTTCAATAATAACATTGAATGTAAATGGGCCGAATGCTCCAATCAAAAGACATACGGTAGCAAAAGGGATAAAAAACCAAAAGCCATCTATTTGCTGTCTACAAGAAACGCATTTTAGATTGGAAGATATCTTCAGATTAAAAGTAAGGGGATGGAGAAATATCTATCATGCTATGGGAAGTCAAAAGAAAGCTGGAGTAGCTATACTTATATCAGACAAACTGGACTTTAAATTAAAGACAATAACAAGGGATGAAGAAGGGCATTATATAATAATTACAGGGTCCATCCATCAGGAATAACTAACAATTATAAATGTCTATGCACCGAATATGGGAGCACCTAAATATTTAAAACAATTACCTAAATATTTAAATATTTAAAACAATTAATCACAAACAGAAACAACCTTATAGATAAGAATGTACTAATAGCAGGGGACTTTAATACTCTGCTTACAGCAATGGATCGATCAACCAGACAAAAAATCACTAAAGAAACAATGGACTTGAATGACACAATGGACCAGATGGATCTGACAGATATATTTAGAACGCTGCATACTGAGGCCAAGGAATTCACTTTCTTCTCAAGTGCGCATGGCACGCACATTCTCCAAGATAGATCACATACTGGGACATAAAGCAGCCCTCAATAAATATAAAAGAATTGAGATCATACCATGCACACTTTCAGATCATAATGCTTTGAAACTTGAAATCAATTACAGGAAGAAGTCTGGAAAACCTGAAAAAACATGGAGGTTAAAGAACACCCTACTAAAGAATGAATGGGCCAATCAGGCAATTAGAGAAGAAATTTAAAAATATATGTGCTGGAGGCCAAGCCGGCTCCGGCAGATCCAGGGATCCCTGAAGGATGGAAGGTGTCGGCGAGAGAGAGAGTGAGAGAGGCTTGTTATGTTCTCTGCACCTGTGAGTGCTGCTTTACCCAAGAAGACTCTTTGACTGTCCAGGGCCTATCCTTTCTGAAAGTGTTCTTTGAATGGTATCTCTTGGACTCTCTTGTTGAGACCTTGGTTATTTTATTTTCCTACTCGTAGTGGTATTTGGGACTCTCCACCATGTGTAGTTTGGCTTGTTTCGTGAGGCAGCCCTTCCTCATTTAAAAACCAGGGCTGGAACTGCAGCACCAAATGGAAGCCACAGGTGTTCTCCTCAAAGGCACAGGAACCCGCAGACAGATCTAGGGCTCCCGTGAGCTGCAGGGCTGCGGGCACAAAACGAGTTGCAGTTGGGACTCGGCCTGGGAGCGTCTGCACCAACTCGGGGCGCCCGGGGGGACTGGGTGAAAGAGAGGGGAATGCGTGGGGGAGGGGCGCGAGAGGGATGCACTACTACACCCTCCCTGCCCACACGCTTCCCAAGCGCGGCCCCGCATGCACCCGCAGGACCACCCCAGGCTTCAGAGAAGGGAAGGGCTGTCAGAGAGGATCCCGAGATGCCCTCAGCTAGCCCAGCTCCGGACCGCAAGCCAGCGACCAGAGCACCACAATATGTAAATAATTCTTATGAATCAATAGGAAAAAATATATACATCTAGGTAGATAATGAGAAAGACATTTGAGCAGATAAATCACACCAAAAAAAAAAAAAAAAAAAAAAGGATATCCAAATGGGCTGCAAACATATGGAATGGTGTTCAACCTCATTAGTAATCAGGAAAATCACCTTCCCAAAGTAATGAAACAAATGAGTGGATCAAAGCTCAAAAACAAGGGTTCACTCAACTTTGAACTTTGACCTGAAAGAATGATGTACACTCTTAGACACTGAGGTCCTGTGAAGAAGGCAGAAGGGGGAAAATGGAGAAGTACAAGCAGAGAGAAGCAATGTCCAGAAGTTCATGTGAAACACATTTCATGAGAATCTACAAGCGATGATGCTTTGCAGCACCCTTTGGTTTCTCAATATGTTGGTTGTTAGATATTAAAAAAAAAAAAAAAGATCATCTCTGAAAATGAACACAACGGTCTCACAATAAATTCCATGCTATAATTAGAGTAGATTAAAGCTGTGTGAAATTGAAGATTTAATTTTTCTTACTATTCTTCCTATAATTTACTTTAAAATTTTTCTTTTACCTTCCCTACATATAAGAAAGTTATTTTAAAGGCTGAAGGTGTAAAATTATAAAATTGTACAGATGGAGAACAAATCAGTGATTACCATGACTTACGGATGGTGGGACAAGAGGAGGGGATGTGAATAAAAAGGAGTAGACAGAGATCTTTGTGGTGAGGGAAATGTACAGCAGCTTAATTGTGGTGATTGTTAATGAATCTACTCCTGTGATAAAATGTCACAGAGCTCTACACACACCTTATGTTAGTGTCCATTTCCTAGTTTTGATAGTGTGGTATTGTTCTGTAAGTTGCAACCATGGGAAGAAAGTGGGTAAAAAGTATATGGGATCTCTCTGTACCGTCTCTGCAACTTCCTGTGAATCTATAATCATTTGTAATACTGATTCAACAACATGCAGAAGAATAAAACTAGATTTTCTCACACCATACACAAAAATAAACTCAAAATGGATAAAGGACCTGAACGTGAAACAAGAAACTATCAAAATCCTAGAGAAGAAAGCAAAAACAACCTCCTTGACCTCAACCGCAGCAATTTCTTACTTGACACATTCCCAGAGGCAAGGGAATCAAGAGCAAAAATGAACTATTGGGACCTCATCAAGATAAAAAGCTTCTGCACGACAAAGGAAACAATCAATGAAACTAAGAGGCAACCGACGGAATGGGAAAAGATAGTTACAAATGACATATCAGATAAAGGGCTAGTAGCCAAAATCTATAAGGAACTCACCAAACTCCATGCCCGAAAAACAAATAATCCAGTGAAGAAATGGGCAGAAGATATGAACAGACACTTCTCCAAAGAGGACATCCAGATGGCCAACAGACCATGAAACGATGCTCAGCATCCCTCCTCATCAGGGAAATACAGATCAAAACCACACTAAGATACCACCTCACGCCGGTCAGAGTGGCGAAAATGAACAAATCAGGAGACTCTAGATGCTGGCGAGAATGTGGAGAAGTGTGCACCCTCCTACACTGTTGGTGGGAATGTAAACTGGTACAGCCCTTCTGGAAAACAGTGTGGAGGTTCCTCAAAAAATTAACAAAAGAATTCCCCTAGGACCCAGCAATAGCGCTGCTAGGAATTTACCCAAGGGATACAGAAATGCTGATGCATAGGAACACATGTACCCCAATGTTCATAGCATCACTCTCAACAATAGCCAAAACATGGAAAGAGCCTAAGTGTCCATCAACTGACGAATAGATCAAGAAGATGTGGTTTATCTATACAATGGAATACTACATGGCAATGAGAATGAATGAATTTTGGCCATTTATAACAAGATGGATGGAACTCGAGGGTGTTATGCTGAGCAAAATAAGTCAGGTAGGCAGAGAAAGACAGATACCATATGTTTTCACTTATAAGTGGAACAGGAGAAATTTAATGGAGGACCATGGGGGAGAAGAAGGGGAAAAGATAGTGGGGGAGGAGAAGGGGAAAAGTTAGTTGGGGAGAAGGAGGGAAGGAAACCATGAGAGACTCTTGAATACTGAGAAACAAACTGAGGACTGATGGATGTGGGGGGGAGGGGGGAGATGGGCATGAAGGAGGGCACTTTTTGGGATGAGCACTGGGTGTTATATGGAAACCAACTTGACAATAAACTATGAAAGAAAGAAAAAAATTGCCTGGCACTGCATTAAGTTGGGTTATACTGCCATCTGGTGCTCATGTAATACTGTTGTGCCCAAACAGACCCTGCATCCAAACATAACAGAAGAGGGAAGAGGAAAAGGAAGAAGGAAGAAGCAGAGACCAATTCTTAAAGCAGCATTGGAATGAACTGAATTCAGTTCTACCTTGACACAATTCAAAAGCTTCTCTGACAACGCTGTGTGGTCAATGGCTTTGGTCTCACGTCAACTGCTTTGATATACCTGGTATATCACTGATTTGCCACAGCATCCACTACCTTACCTCAGTGGACTGGTAAAGAGAGCAGGCTGCCTGTGTTTGAACCCCAATTTGGCCACCAGAAGACCTTGGGCAAGGTATTTAATTTCACCTGGCCCCAGCTTCAACATCTGAAGAATGAGGTTAATAATAGCATCTAATTTAGAGGGTATGTTTGAGAATCAACCTAACTCATAAGTGTAAATTGTTTAAAACAGTGCCTGAATTGTAATGAGTGACCTGTAAGTATTAACTGTTACTCCTTCAGGAGCTGACCATAGGTTTGTTAAACTAGAGAGAGAAAAAAAAAAAAACAAAAAAAAAAACGAATACATTCCACCCTCCTCTTCAGCCTTGCCCAGAAAACGGGAATTTGGTTATGACTGGCTACATTTCAGAATACTAACTGGATCCAGTGCCTACTAGACAGAAAATTAGGATACACTCAGGCCTCTACTGGTAAATGCCCCTTGTTCAATTTCTACTGGGTGTCTCGGGTGTGGTTTTGCATCATCGGAGTCCTTAACACAGGGCTTTGGGCTTATGTTTAAAGCCACTTTAAACCCCCCCAGCGGCTTCTCATTTCTCACAAACCACATGCGATCTGACCTCCAGCCACTCCTCTGATCCTATACATTGCCACTCTCCTCCTTCCTCACCACTCCCCAGCCACCTTGGCCTCCTTGCTGTTACTCAGAGAAGCATGCTCAGCCCCAGGATTTTATACTCACAGCCCCTTCTGCCTGGATTGGACACCCCCAGATTGCCACAAGGCTCCCTCCCTCACTTCCGTCAGATCACTCCTTAAAGGTCATCTCCTCAGAGAATTCTCCCCTAATCACATCGTCATTAAGAAAAATGTCTCATTCTAGCTGATCCTGCCTGTATTCAATGCACTTAATCATCTGACATAGAATGTATGTATTTACTTGCTTCATGGTCTGCCTTCCTCCTCTTGAATGTAATCTCTATGACAGCAGGAGCTTTGTTTTGATTTGTTTACTCCAAGAAGGTCAAACATAGACCCTTCTCCTTTTGCCTGAACCTGCTGAAAAAGCCAGGCTCAGAAGCTCCAGCTTCCCATTCCTGTCTCCTACTTGACTAGCTAAGATGAGAACTGCGTGTGCACTCACGCTATCTGGCTGGTGTGGTTTTGGAGTAGTGGTGCGGGTCTGGAGCCACTGGCCAAGAAAGAATTCTTGAGATGTCTTTGGTGCAAATAGGTGATTTGATTAAATCACAGGGACAGGACTCGTGGGCAGAAAGAGCTGTACTTGTGTTGTGACGAGTGACTGGTTTCACACTATGAAGTTGCGGGAGGGAAAGGCAAAAGGGAGGTTTCCAAAAGAACTTTCATCTGCTAAAGAGGACTCAGAAGATACAGAGGCTTTGCTATTGTCAAGCTAAGGTTGTTTTTCCCTCTAGTAAGGCAGTAGCAGGAAGACAGTAGGGAGTTCCTGGAGTAATGTTATGCCCTGTGTAACATGGGTTGTTATCTGTGTAACAATGGGCTGCAGGTTATAAGAAAATTTTACTCTATTTATTTACCATTTCCTTCTTGCCTTTGTTCCTCACATCACTATGGAGGGTAGCGTGGTATTAGGGCTTCAGGAAACTGAGTTTATGGGTTTCTGGAGGTTAGGCTATTGAAGACTGCCTTTTCCTGTGATTTACTCAGACATTTGTAAACTGATGGAGACTCGTGGCCTGCATGACTGTGATCTCTAGCAGTTAACCATTGGTCTGTCCCTTTCCTTTGTCCTCGGGCAGCCAGGAGTGCCTGAGGAATAGCACACGTATCCCACCTGGGGGTGTGTTTTTGGGGCTGTTAGCTCTTTTTTGCCCTCAGCTTACCTTTGCCTCCTTCATCATAACCACAGAGGAAAACATTTCCTATTCAGGTAACCAATGGGACATTCCCTGCTTTCAAAACTGAAGCTTTGGGGAGATAGGTGGTTTGTCGAGTCTGGAGCCAACGGACAAGAAAGACTTCTTAAAGTTATCTATGATGCACAAAGACCAATTTAATTTTATTCAACACAGGGACAGGACCCATGGACAGGAAGAGCTGCACTGGGGCTGGGTGGGGGGTGGGGGGGGAGGGTGGTGTGTGTGACCATTTTATTGAATCCAGGAGATAAAGCCAAGAGGGTTTTCAAAGAGACTTTCACATGGTAAAGATTTACTGGAGGCTTAGCCATTGTCAATCTAAATTTGTTTTTCCCTCCAGGAGGGCATTAACATTAAGACAGTAAAGGATTCCTGGATGTTAGGCCTTTTTCTGGTAAACTGGTGGGGACTCTCATCAGTTTAACCATTTGTTTTTTTCCTTTCCTGTTTTTGGGTAGCCTGGCGTGTCCGAGGAATACATGTGGGGGATGGGGAGAGAGTGTTGTTAGCCATCACTTGGCCCTCAGCTTGGCCCACCCTCCCTCATCAATAATAACACAATTCTCCAAAGAAAAATAATGGGAAATTATATTAAATACTGCTTTAATAGGAAGAACTGCTCATGTGGTAGAGCCCCTACCTGAGGAATGTGGTGAAAACCTCAAGAAAAGGGAGGGCAACTTGGCTATGTGCGTGTAGATGACATTCCCCATGACTCTGTGACACAGACTACCCAATCAGACTGTATGTCTGCATGTTAGCATGTATGGGAGACAAAGAAGTAGAAATTGTATAAGAGACTACACCCCGCTACACTCAGGGCTGTTTTTCAGGTACGAACCCACTGAGCTCGTGCCAGCACAAATAAAGTTGTTTCCTAGAAAGAAAAGCCTCAGTGTCATGACTCTGTGCAAACCTCCGTCCTATTACACTCCATGGGGGCTCGCCTGGGAGGTAGAGACAGTGGTTCACCTCCCTCGTTGCAGGGGTACGAACCTCAGGGCACCGGGAGAGGTGACCTCACCTGGCAGCAGCAGGCCACTTGATCTGTAGGAGACTAGTCCCCCCTCCTGCGCCAGGTTGAGGGCTCGGATCCACAGAGGAACCCAGTGAGGCCCAGGAACCAGCTCCGGGAGTACCTCTAGTCAGACAGGTAAGAACCCGGTTCATTTTGGTAAACCTGTCCTCATGAGGCAGAAGGGGAGCCTGACCACCTCCCAGAATTGCCTGAGTAGTTCCATAAGGAATAAGGAATGAAGCTGCAACTCCAAGCCACTGGGCACTGGCTGTGGGCTGGAATCGCTGTGTGAGTGTGTGTGAATGAGACTGACAGTGAAAAGGTTCTGACTTGACCAAGGCCAAAGCGACTGTTGAGCCCCAATCCGCGGTTCCATGGTGACCTCAAATGGCTTAAGGTGGCATCAGAATTCCTCAGGAGGTTTACCCGGGTCAGGAAGTGATATTGAACAGGGAAATGTGTAGAGGCGCCTGAAACATCTCCAAGAGGAGAGCAGCCAGAAATGGACAAAGTCAAGTGTACATCCTCTAATGTGGATTAGCACCTCCCTAACCCCCTTTTTTCCTCTTTTGTGTATGAAAGTTGTCTGTTAGGGGGAGGAAATGGGTGGAAAGCAGAGTAAACCAGCTCCCCTAGAACATGTGTTGAGGAGTTTCAAAAAAGGGATATTCAGGAGACTTTAGTGTGAAATTAACTCCTGGGAAGCCAGGGACATTCTGTGAAATTAATTGGCCATTGTTCAGGGTAGGCTGGCCCTCCGAGGGCTCACTTGATAAGGAACTAGTTGGCGAGTGTTCAGGCCACCCTGACCAATTTCCTTACATAGACTGTTGGCAAGACTTGGCCCTAACCCAGCCGCCCTGGCTAAGAGTTTGCACTGAAGAGAACAGTAAAGTTTTGAAGGCTCATGTCACAGCTTCCTCTAAATGCCGGCCAAAAACTGAAAAATCCGTATGGTCAGGAGAGCCTGAGGAAATTCCACCTCCATATGCCCTACTGTACCCTTCTCTGCCACCTGTGCCTCCAGCTTCCAAAAACCCCACAGGAGCCTGCCCCCTAGTCCTGAGGCCTCGCCACCTGTAGCAACCAGCCTCTCTGGGTGTGACCGGCTGGCCCAGACCACCGGTCCTAACCCCATACACCCCTCCCAGAAGGTGACTAGAAGTTAAGGCCAGCAGAGACAGTTCCTCCCTGGAGCAACACTGGGGAGCCCTACAGATACCACTGAGGGAAACTAAGGGTACCGTCTATTATGATCAGGAAACCCAGATGCGAGGAGGCCAGTGTGTTTTTGTGTACCAACCGTTCATCACCACGGATCTCCTAAACTGGAAACGCCATACTCCCTCCTACGTGGAGAAGCCCCAGGCTATGACTGAACTAACGCAGTCCATAACTCAAACCCATAAACCTACCTGGACGGACTGCCGCCAACTCCTCCTGACCCTCTTTGACACGGAGGAACAGCACCAAATTCCCCGGGTGGCCCTAGAATGGTTAGAGGAGAAAGCCTCATCTGGGACGCTGGACACCCAGGCTTGTACTCAGGCTCACTTCCCTGGGAGGACCCCAAATGGAACCCAAATGAATCAGTTGTAGATGGAGGGCTCACAAGGACTGAATGGTATCAAGAAGCCCATCTAAATGACAGGAAGGAAGGGAGAAAAAAAGGGCATAAATATGAGTAAAATGTCAGAAGTGCTCCAGGGATCCAGAGAGAGCCTGAGCCAGTTCTACGAGAGACTATGTGAGGCATGTGTCTCTCCACCCGTTTAGATGCAGAGGAGCCAGTTAACCAGTGGATGGTCAACTCGGCTTTCGGAATGCTCCCAAAATGGTGCCCTGTGGGGACAGGGCAGGGACAAAAAGGGGAACGGCAGGGAGAAGGGTCTCCCCCGGGACCATAGTTAGGATGGAACCGGTGTGCTCAGTGTCATCAGAAGGGCCACGGGAAAAATGAGTGCCCCTCACAGCCGGATAATTCTCAGCAGAGCCCCAAGCATGAAGAAAGAGGCCATGTGGTCCAGACCCGGCACCAACTAGCATCACGACCTCATCAGGCTCCTGAAGATGATTTTGTGGGGCTAACTGCCATGGAGGACCATGGGAAGGGTCAGGAGAGACCAGGGTATATTTTGTTAGGCCACCAAGAGCCTGTGGTCTGAATAAATGTGAGGGGCCTACCTGTCAACTTTAGATACTGGGGCAGAACACTCGGTGGTGACCCAAACCGTGGACCCCCTCGCACAGACACAAGCCATCCTTGTGGGGGCCATGGGCAGTCAGACATGCTGTCCCTTCCTACTGCCTCAGCAATGCAACTAAGGTGGCCATGAAGTCATCCATGAATTCGTGTACCTCCCTGACTGCCCTGTGGCTTTAATGGGCCATGACCTATTAGGAAAACTGTAGGCCCGGATAACTTTCAACTCTCAGGGACAAGCTGCCCTGACCCTACGGAAACCCAGAAACTGAGGAGTGAAATAGATCCTTAAGATTCAAACTGCTGCCTATAGACCCAGCTTCCAGTTTGGTAGGTAACTTGTTCTAGAATGGGTAGCGTGTGCCAGTGCTCCTCCCACTGAATGAATGCCTTCTGGGACTGGTGCCTGCTGTGTCCTCCAAATACTGTCCTACTCCCTCAATTTTTATTATTTCTTAAGTGTTTATTTATTTTTGTGAGAGAGAGCAGTGGAGAGGGGGAGCAGAAGGAGGGAGACAGAGGATTCCAAGCAGGCTTCGTGCAGTGAGCACAGAACCCAATGGGAGGCTCAGGTTCACTAACCTCGAGATCATGATCTGAGCCAAAACCAAGCATAGGCCACTTAACTGACTGAGCCACCCAGGATCCTCTTTATTATTTTAATTCCATGAGACCGTGAGTCTTTCATGAAAAAAATCTCTTATTTGGAAATTCTTCACATGATATAGGTAAGGATGAATTAAAAGCAGAATGTCAACTTTTCAACCTCAAAACTCCATGAACGAACGTTTAAGCCCTGCTTCAAGTACTTATCAGACACATCTACCTTCACACACCAACTGGGATTGTTTGTCTTTTTCTGCCACCAATCAAGCCCTAATAATGAATGCTAAGGGTATGAATACCACAAGAGAATGAAAACGAAACACTTTGTGGAGTATTAGAAAAAAGTGTTTTGTTCTCACTCATCAGACTTCAAACCAACGGGCCTTACAAGAATTATTTAAGATGCTGCCTTATAGTCTGTGAAATTCAAAATTTTAAACAAGCTTGTTGAATTTATTACCATGGACAGAAAAGTATTTTCAATTGTTGAAGAAGAATTATGGAAACTTTCCCAAACTTAATCCTACATACAAAGTTCTTTCCAGAAAATATGTCCCTGAATTCTATTTTACTAGTGCTGGTCAATGTTCTGCTTCAGTCAGTCTCTTGTGCATCAGACACTTGGACACTAGGTAGATCCGTGTTAAACTCCTCTTGCTCTTCTTTGTGTGCTTTCAGAGAGATTTCTTGGTCTCACCCAGCTCTGATGAGGATGACTGAAAAAATATTTATAAACTGTAAAAGCAATAAGGAAGCTCATGCAACTGTAAACATCATGTGTGGTTCGTGCCCTTCAGTTGTTTTTTCAGAAAGTAATATGGCACAGTGTAATTAACAAAATTACTGGCCGAAAACAGGATGAAAATAAACCAGTTTCACGCTTTCCTCTGCCTGTCACAGGAGATCCTATAAAAGTTCATTCTCATATAATTATGTTCAAACAAAATGAAACAAGAGCTGTTTACATGTTTTTAAGAGGACAAGGATTAGGGACGCCTGGTTGGCTCAGTCAGTCAAGCATCTGACTTGGGCTTAGGTCATGATCTCATGGTTCATGGGTTCGAGCCCCACTTTGGGCCTTGTGCTAACAAAACAGAGACTGCTTTGGATTCTCTGTCTCCCTCTCTCTCAGCCCCTCTGCCACTTGTGCTTGCATTCACTCTCTCTTGCTCAAAAAAATAAATAAGCATTTAAAAAGATTTAAAAATAAATAAAATAAAAGGACAGGGACTCACTCTAAAGATGTGGGAATGGTAAAGGGCAGAGGAAGAGTATATGATGAATCCACTATTTGGGTATGTGTGTTTTGAAATGTCTTACAAATGTAGACGGGGACAAAAGCATGGTAAACATCCAAACAAGTTTATGTGAAGCTCACGAACTCCACTCACTGATTGTGGATCTGTCTTGTGAGCAGCACATAACGTAACTGCTTCCTCTTCCACGGGGAAGTCTAGCAAATAACAGCAGACACAGTTTACCCAGAAGTGTCGGGGTAATAGACAGCATAGATAGCATCCCTCTCAGATAAGAGAAATAGACTAAATCCTGGCAGGGTTGTACTCAAGAATCAGGCACACAGTAGACTGGCGTCGCCTCTAACACCAGATTGGGTTGGGAAGTAGAGCTGTCATCTCAATAAAGTGAGCTGGTCTCAGAGCAAGAAATATTAGAGCTCAGGAGAGGCCTTTTTCACCTTTGGATCCCGAGAGCACAGAGCAGAGGTCATGATGATTTCATAAAGAACTTCAGGTGGAAAAGCAAGGAAGAAATGGAAGATGTTTAGAAATTAGGGAGAAAGAACTAAGGAAAGTTAACTGAAACTTGAAAATAAGACAAAAAGATTACTCCATACCCTTTCAAAAGACTATTAGCTGATTGTCTAACAGGTCCACCTAAGTATCATCTGATTCTCTAGGGAATAGAGCCCTGTCTGGCTTATTATTCATTATTGAGTAGAGCCCAGACTCTGTGAAGTTAGATATTACTTTGAAGAAGATTGGCAACTGGTCCTTGATTTTCTGTGCCAAAGAAAAGATAACCCCCAAGGCTGAGGCCTGTATGAAGTTAACCAGTTTTGTATCTAATTTTGCAATCTGACTCCATGATTTTTCTTTAATTTAATGAATATGCTAGTCTCTCCTATCTTGCCGGTTCCCTCATTAATAAATTAAGTATATCTTTTATATATTTTCATACTACATTGTATGAGAGTCAAGTGTATTTCTTCCCCCCTCCCCCATCCTCATTAAGTTTTTGAAAAGTAGAGTTTGATGGGAGTGAAGAAGGAAAAAAGAGGAAAGGTGATTTTCTTCTTGTATTACCCCCAATAAAGAGTAACCCTGGCACTTTCCTTCCCTTTCATTGCCTTCTTCTCCTAGCTGTCCCTCCTCCCTCTGCAGGCTCTCTCTAGTAAATCTACCAGACAAACTGAAGGGTAAAATACAAAAGGCACATTCTGCCCTCACACTACAGAGCACTCTAATCCCTGGATTTTCCCAACAATCACAACCCAGTCCCCAAGGCACACTCTATTTTGGAGCATATTTGAAAGGGACACAGGCCCTGGTCTGTGGTCTTTTCTGGGGTGAAACCAGAAAAGCAGCCTCAGCCTGAAGACAGGCCCTAGAGAGAAACATCAAGGACTCAGTCCAAAACCAGACCCCTCACCCCTCAAACTACACTGCTCACAAGGTGGAAGCCTCTGCAATAGCTGTCGGATGCGACAGGCAAGGACACACAACTGAGTCTCAACAGACAAAAGTTGCCAAGGCACAGACTGATGAGGGCTGAAGAGAAGTCCCAGGGTAATAGGAAACCCAGTAGGATTTAGTCTTTGGATCAAAAGTAAGATCTTGCCCTGTTCTGCTTCAAGGAGCTGAGAGACGCACAGAAGGCACAGCGACTGTCCAGCATTAGAAATCTGAATATGTGATCAAATGCCATATGCAGATGCCATAGGAACAGAATGTTCCTGCTCTTTGCAATACAAGTGACTCCTGTCCTTCACTATTAACATTGAATAACAACTTCAATATGGCCTCTTCAGGGAAGTCTCTGATGGCTCCCAAACTAAAATACCCCTCAACTTGCAGTCAGATAACTTGATTCTAGTCCCATCATAATATTTACCACCTGACATTTTCTTGACTCTTTGTTTCTTTGCTCTTTGTTAGTCTGGTTTTCTGCCTCATCTCTCAGTCAATATGATCTAAGGTAACACAAGGTTACTTTGTTCAACAATATTGCATAGGACTTCAAAGAGTGCCAAGCACTTCATAAGCTCCTGAGTGATGTGAGTTAAGAAGGCATCAATGAATGCAATAGAAATTCATAGAATAAGCATAAATCAAACATAGAGGACTTTTCTTAGCATATCAGGGAGGGAATATACTCTGAAAAGTAAGGACAACCAATAAGGATGACATCTTGGAAAGCAGAACCTCAGGTTTTTTGGTGAGTTATGATATAAAATACACAAGGATGAGATAGGGAGATAGGAATCCCATAAACAAAATTAACCAAGACAGAATTCCAATGGTGTTTAGCTACAAAGATACTTTGTCTCCAATCTCCTTAATCAAAGAAATCTGGATATATGCAGTTACACAAAAAGCAACAGATGTACAGGGAAATATATGAGTTCTGCGCACACAAGTGAAGCCTAGTCCTTATGCGGCTATACTTCAACACCTCAAAAGTACTTCCTGTAATGAAAAGCCCGGGAAGTTCTTTCCAGAACCTCCGTGTGTCCTCATCCATTATTTTGCTGTCAGGAAAGGGCTCTGATAAGCATGAATTCTCCCCACCATTGGCTTTTCCTAATCAATGAAAGGAACTTCCACACCTTCCCTATTTCTCCTTCACTTCCCAATCCAGGCTCATCCCACTCACTGCTTTCTATCAGTGCCTACTATTGCCCCATGGTCCTCCCTCCAAGTTTGAATGGCTGCTCTGTGCTGGAATGCCCAGAGCAAACCAGCTCTCCTGTGAAGCTAAACGTTCAGAGTGACAGTTCCCAAATTTATCACTTTTTTTTCTCTTTCTAGGAATATTTCATTGTTACTCCTGTATTTATTTCTTTTTCCATTCCTTCCATTTTCTGAAGCTCTTCCTGGTTCTGTCTACACTTCTTTCCCATCCAAATATCTTTGTCGTATTCCATTCATCTGTAGCTCCCATCATCCTTTGATCCCATTCGAATGTCACTACTGAACTGCCTTTATTTTACTTAAATGTTGCTGGCTGTGCAACATTATAGGCATCCAAAATGCCCTTCCTGGAAATCTGAAAACAATGCCACTTTGAGAGTGTCCTGCCTGACATCCTAGGGAACCCCCTTTCTGAATATCGTGGCAGGTACACACTGGAACACTTAAAGGGGCCTTTTTCCTCCTCTTCACCTCCCTCAACCCTCACACTTACTCCTTCAATCTTTGATCATCCCACTACCCTCCTGGCCATCTGACAACACTCATTTTACTACAGTTTCCTTCCTGTTACCTTAGGGCAGTATCATTCTGAATAAGGTGCCAAGCTGACCTTCAAAACCCATCAAGCCTTCTTCTTCCTGCTCACCTCCCTCTACCCTAACATTTAAATTCTCAGGTTTGGATCATCACACCTAACGGATGTTGACTTTGCACATTGACAACTATTTGTTCAAAAACCTTCTCAAGATCTTGGACACTGAGATAAATTTTATCTGTCACTATTGTTCATCTATTTGGCACCATTGTCAAAAGAAAAGGAAGGAAGGAAGGAAGGAAGGAAGGAAGGAAGGAAGGAAGGAAGGAAGGAAGGAAGGAAGGAAAGAAAGAAAGAAAGAAAGAAAGAAAGGAAGAAAGAAAGGAAGAAAGAAAGAAAGAAAGAAAGAAGGAAAGAAAGAAAGAAGGAAAGAAAGAAAAAGACTTACAGCCTTTGCTGAGAAAAACAGATCTCAGGGTGATAATAATTCATACCAAAACCTCAAGAACACAGCCTTTAACAGCAGGAAGTCTGCACTGCATCAAGGCTTAAGTCAAGAATAATTTCTGTGTTTGTATAGGCAACCAACAGACTTTGGAAACCCACATGAATTGGATCATAAGAGTTCATCATTTACCCTGTGTAGGACATAATGTCCCTGATGTAGCCCTCTGGTGAGGAATGTAAAACTTGAAACCTATTATGATGGGCAATTTTCAAAACCCCAAATGAGGAAATTTTTTGTTTTGAAAAATGGGAAGGCAAATATTCTTCACTTCTTAAAGTCATAAAAGGCTTATTTCAAAGCAGAAACATTGTTCCAAAAGAAAGGAGACTAAGACAGCAAGTAATTTGATGAAATACGTGATCTTAGACTGGATCATATATGAGAAGAATACAATTACATAAGGGACCTTATTGTATCAAGTATTGATATTGGATACAGTTTTTAGAATAAAGTATTATAGCCATGTTAAATTTACTAAGATTAAAAACTCTCTCTCTCTCTCTATATATATATAGACATTTCGGTCTACAGACCCCGCTGAGCTCCACCCTAATGGCATCCAAGACTGAGCACAAAAACATGTTTGAAAGAGCTTCCAAATGATTTCAGCCTCCAGCCACTCAGTGTTCCCAGTGCAGCCCCAGAGTCAAGAAGAGACAAGACATTCCTTTGGTGCCTTAGCCAAACTCCTCATGGACAGATTCTCTATGCACACAAAAGTGGTTAGTGTACACTATCTTAGGTTTTTGCAGCCATTTGTTATGCAGAATAAATGACCAAAATGGATTTTGCTCATTCTTTCTCCATTGGTTACTGCAAGATGAATTGCCCGTTCCTCACTACAGATTTCTCCTTCCAACCACATTACTGTGATTAGCCTTGGTCACTGATACACAATCATCTGCAAACAGATGCTATCTGTGCAGGAAAGCAAACAAATGAAGTGGCTTCATGGGTCTTACCTGGTGTACAAGCCATATCTCAAACAGATTGACAAGGACAGAATGACTTCATCCCCGTGACAGAGGACTCACACTACCATGTGAACTTCCTCAACTGAACTTTAGCGCTTATCCTCTATGGGTCTCAGTTTCCTCATGAGTTAAAAATGAGAATAATAATGTGAGAGCAGCCTTCCTCCCAACTTATTGTCATGAGGATCAAAGAATTCAAGAGTGCTCTCTCAATGGAAAGTCAAATATATGATAAAGCATGATTCTTCTTACAAGTCGCCACTCTCCAAACTGACCTATGAATTCATTTTTCTACTACAGTTGAACTGAAGAGAAATGTAACCATATTTTAAGGAAAGTACATTGTTCAACCTTTGCTCCCGTTGATTATCATCAGTGTGATCAGGGTGCAGGTCACATAAGGGTACTTTCTGATCTTGGCAGGAGGAAAAGAGGCATGAACGTGGGACTGTCCGTGAGAAACCTCGGCTCTTGACTCTCCATGCCTTTCACCTGCTGCCCGTCCCTGGCAAGGCTCCTTCCATCTCTCAGCCTCAGAGTCCTCATCTGCTCCCTCTTACATCTGTAGCAGTGCAGCCCCCCCCCACACACAACCAATCCATATTCCCCTTTCCTGCCATCGTTTCTCTCCACAGACCTTGTACTATTTCACATCTTTCGTGTACTTAAATCATTTATTGTCTCTTTCACCTTCATACAATGTAAGCTCTATGTGGGAAAGCATTTTTGTCTATTTTCTATCCTCAGGACTAGAAAACCCCCTGATAGATGACTCCCTCTACCTGTTAAAGAAACGAATGATGAGAATATCAGATTAGAAGATCTCACGTCTACTGGTCTTAATTGTTTTCACCTGTGACTTAGTCATGAGATAATGTCACCATTTGGTCTCATTGTCCCAAGAGGACTGGAAAAAATACTTCCACCACCTTGCAAGCTTAACAAGAGCAACAAAGATTAGGCTAGATGGAAAGACATTCTGATGCATAAAAATAAATTCTAAGTTAGTTCTGATGCCAGAAATGGACCTACTGTTTCCATTTATGTACAATTTGTCTTCGAATATATACTAAACTTGCTAGAAGACAAAGAACTCTTCTTTACCTGTTTACCCAAAGGAAGAGGGTAGCAATTTGAAAATAGGGCTTTAGTGACTCTCTGAAGGAACAGTATGAAGGAATCCTGGGGCTCATTCCTTCTCCTTGAGGATCCTAGCATTTCAAAAGCAGAAAGGATATACTCTGCCTGGCAAAAGGTGATCCTACCCAGAGGCAGATGACAGGTCAGTTGATTTTTCCAGGTCCCCTGTTGCCGAAAGTGCCTTAAAATTAGACTGAAAGGTTTCAGCCTGTCCAGCGGGCATTAGGAGGATTCAGCTAAAATAGAACCGGCCGGATGAGTGTTGAGTCATTACTTACACATCAAAGCCACACTGTTACCTGTGAAGAATGCGGAATAGTTGTTCTTCCCTGCTGAATGGAGGAGAGAAATGAGCTATGGTTGTAGCAGAATGAAGTTGAGACTAAACCACCAGTAACAACCGTGAAACAACATGGCCATGATGACTGAACAAGATGCTGTATAATTTCTGCTTTGGAATTGTTGCAAAGTAAGCCAAACAGGAGTTCTCCATCAAATTCAAAGCCCTGTGAGTTCAAAACAGTATCAAGGATGCATGCCAATTGAGAAATGTTCTCGAGGTGACACACATGTGTCACTAGAGAGAAGGACTGGGACTAGAAAGGAGTGATTAATCCAAGACAACCAATTTTCCAGGTCTTATCCAAGGAAGAAAACTGTTTAAAACCCTTTGCTCCCCCAGTGTGGCTATTACCCCTTCTGAGTGCCCATAAAGGAAACAAAACAGGACAGGGAGTTGAAATGATGGTGTGTCTCAATCTCACAGGGGAGAACCTCAAGAAAAGGCATCTTCTGTTGAGATATGAACTATATGTTTGTAGGTTTGGTGAAGAAGGAACATGGAGATAGCAGGAAATAGAAAGGTCAACTAGGTCCTGTTAGACCCTAGCCTTGGGGACCCGGGGTCAGGCCCATAATCATACTCAGCCAGAAGACATAAATGATCATTAATTTTATTGCTAACTGTTACCACTATTGCACATAATGATAATTATTATTATGGATACAAAAACATCTTTAGGACAGATGCTCCTATCACTTTCCAGTCACTATTCTGCATGCTGGCTAGTAATTTTATAAATGACTAAAGGATACACAACATTAAACAAAGGAGAATGCTTTTAATTGGATATGTAGAAGGAAAACATCTCAAACTGTCTACCATATTAATGGAAATGATTGACTCATAGGCCTGAAAAGTTTGGAGAGAAGGCTGTCTTCACACGAAGCTAGAGCTTATAGCTCAAATGGTAGGGCCAAAGGACTTTATTCTTTCCAGTACTTGCCTCTGGTTCAGGGAAGATTGGCTTCATTTTCAGTGAGTTTTGCCTTTCATCCTCCTAGAAATGGGAGTCTCAATGCTAGGCTCAAATCTTCCCGCAACAGGTATAACATGAGGCATGATTTTCTTCCCTTATTTCACTACAAAACTTTAACCTTCAGTCTGGCTGCATCAACCTAAAGTCACTTGCTTCTCACGCATCCCTCCACTCCTGAACAATCAACTGTGACTGAAGATTGGAGAGTCACTCACTGGTTTGCTTAGGTTTCAGCCACAGGTTCCACCCTAAAGACCTGAGTAGGTTCAGTTTCCCCAGAAGCACAAGGAGCTACCTGAGCGACACATGGATATTCATATGTAAAGCAGGGTGGGACCACACAGGAAAAAGGAAATCCACCCTATACAGCTAAACTACCAACTATTGGCAGAACACATTTCATGTGTTTCACAGTGGGTTTCTAACATTTGGGCAATAACATTCTCCTGACAAATCTGTCAGATCTCATTGGCTGCACGTTTGTCAGACAGAGGAAAATGAAATCAGAAGTACTTTGTGACATGTCTGAGAACTGACAGGAGGGGTCAAGGGATCCCACTTTCAACTAGCCATACCCATGAGTGGCTCACAGAGGTGACCAACCAAAATGAAACTTCCAGGGGCGCCTGGGTGGTTCAGTCAGTTAAGCGTCAGTCTTCAGCTCAGGTCATGATCTTGTGGTTCGTGGGTTCGAGCCCCGCGTCAGGCTCTGTGCTGACAGCTAGCTCAGAGCCTGGAGCCTGTTTCAGATTCCGTGTCTCCTTCACTCTCTGACCCTCCCCTGCTCATGCTGTCTCTCTCGCTCTCTCAGAAATAAATAAAACATTAAAAAAAAATTTTATGAAATTTCCAGTAGATGTGTCCAGCTGTATTTTTTCTTGTAGTTTTATTCAGGTATAAATAATATAACACTGTGTAGCCTTATGGAGTAAAACATAATATATATATATATATTGCAAAGTGATTACCACAATATGTCTAGTTAATATCCATCATTCCACAGAGTTACAATCTTTTTCTTGTAATGAGAACTTTTAAGCCCTACTCGTTTGGCAACTTGCAGATTCACATACAGTATGGTGAACCATGTTGAACATTATTCCTAGGAATTCCTTTATCTTATAGCTGGATGTTTGTGCCTTTCAACCACCTTCACCCATTTTCTTCTTGCATCTGGCAACCACCGATCTGTTCTTTGCTCTCTGTAAGTTTGGTTTTTCATTTAATGATTCTACTTACAAGTGAGATCATGCAGTATTTACCTTTCTCTCTCTGACTCATTTCATTTAGTGGAATGCTATCGAGGTCCACACATATTGTCACAAATAACATGATTTTCTTCTCTTCTACGGCTGAATAACATACCATTTGTGTATATACCCCATTTCTTTTTTTTTTTAAATATTTTTTAATTTATTTCTAGGAGACAGAGAGAGACAGCGTGACCAGGGGAGGGTCAGAGAGAGAGGGAGACATAGACTCTGAAATAGGCTCCAGGCTCTGAGCTGGCAGTCAGCACAGAGCCCGACACGGGGCTCGAACCCACGAACCGCGAGATCATGACCTAAGCGAAAGTCGGACGCTTAACCAACTAAGCCACCCAGGCGCCCCTATATACCCCATTTCTTATCCATTCACCCAGCAATGGACACTTGGGTTGTATCCATGTCTTGACTATTCTACTTAAACCTCCAGTGAACATGTGAGCACAAATTTGTTTTCAAGAGAGAGATTTTTTTCCTTCCAAAAAATACTTACAAATGGATTTGCTTAATAATATGATAGTTCTACTTATCTATAATATGATAGTTCTCAAAATACTTTTCAAAAAGACTTCACATTGTTTTACACAGCTGAGTCACCAATTTATATTCTACCCATACTGCACAAGCGTTCTCCTTTTTTCCCAAAAATTCAGTAAACACTTATGGCTTGTCTTTTGATAATCTTTATGATAGATGTTCATATCTGGTCATAAGAGTTAAAAGCTTTGCATATCTCTTCTTCCAAGATTTATTTCACACATATATAAATTATAAAATAACCTTGTTATGTTCCACAAAAATACTTGATAAGATTTTTTATAAGTTGTTTTAAAAGTATATACATTTTGAAAATAATTGACTTCTTTAGATTATTGAGTCCTCAATCCAAAACATGAACTATTTCTCAGATGTGAGGTTTTCTTTAATTTATTTCAAAGGTATTTTCTGTTTCTTAATGGAAAGCTTTGGAAAAAAGTGTTGTTACTTTATTCCTAGCCATTTCACCCACTTGACCCTATGATAATTTTGTTTTAAATTTAGTTTTTAAGGGCGCCTGTGTGACTCAGTCAGCTAAGTATCTGGACTTCAGCACAGGTCATCATCTCACAGTTCGAGATCATATTATTTCCCCATTGCTGCATCACTAAATTATCATGAATTTAGTGTGTCTTTAAACACTATACATTTATTTTTTCATAGTTTCCATGGCTCATGCGTTTAGGCACTAACACACTGGGTCCTCTTCACAGACTCTCCCAAGGTGGCCAGCAAGATGTCAGCCAAGTCTTGTTCCTTTCTGAAGCCCGAGATCTTATTCTAACATCACGTGATCATGGGCAGAATTCATTTCCTTGCATGTATATGACTGACAGCCCAGCTCTTACTGACCCTCAGCTGAGACCACCCTCAAGTCTGAGAGGTCAGCTGCAGTTCCATGTCACAATGTTCTCTCCATAAACACTCTGTAACATGAACATTTGTTTCTTCCAAGCCAACAGGAAATTCTGTCCCTCCAATCTGTGAACAAAGCTTACTCAAGGGAGTGAGATCATATGGCCTTTGTCATGCTCTATTAGTTAGAATCAACTCACATGTGCCATCCACTCAGAAGAAGGGATTACACAATCTCTTGTGGATCAGTAGGGTTCAGTCTACAGTGTGGACACCACACAATGAAGTCTCCTAAAGGTGAATTATGTTTTCACTTTCATGCCACATTGGAGGTTTTCAGGGAAGGCCCGGAGAGCTACACCTCAAAATCCTAGAGGAAGAATTCTATCATCAAAAGATGTGAGTCTAAGAGATCTTTTTCCTGTTTGTCAGTGAATAGGCCTGAAACCCATAGAGGGAGGACTCCCAATTAGAGAAGGCGTGACCAGACAGCTTCACTTCCGTGGGTCAAGGAAGAATGTCACTGATCCCACACACCCTGATATTCAGGCATTCAGGTGAAAGACTGAATTGTAGCTGCTGAAGGAAAGAATGATCCAAAGAAGGGATCAACAGAATCTGAAAACAAGGCTGAAATGGTCCAAATTGAGGATCAACCTCTGAGACAGAACAGTGTTGTGGACGAAAGACACAAAGGACAAGACACACACACAAGACAGACACAGACACAACTCCGGCCGGAGGAACAATTCTACGCAAGCCCCTCTTGCGGTTTATTTTATACCCCGGTAACTGGATACAAAGTGAACCCTACAAGATGCATTCCTTTACATCTTAAGGGCAAGGAGCCAAACACATTTCAAGGACAGGGGGGAGCAAAGGGAGGAAGCGACCACAACATGTTTACTAAGAGCCTGCCCACAATTCCAGCCTTCTCCTTACTTCTAAGGAGGGCATGTTTACGTTTGCGAGCAGACCATTAAACTTGGATATTGTGTGCAGGCCTCCTGGCAGAGCATCCTGTTTGCAGGCATGATCTGCCCAGGCAAGGAGCCCCTTGTGCAGGCACATCCCCTCGTCCCTAACCACGCTTTCTTGTGGTCACTGTTGGGCTCCCACAGATCAGAAACTTGACCATCACCTACCATGAAAGGAGAATGTGAGTAGCACACGAAAGGCACAGTGAAGTTGTCAGTTCATTGGAGGGACTGATGGGCAGGCTGTCAACAAACTGACTGAACCAAATCCACAAACTTTGGCCACAGCTACTTAAACACGACTGGACCAGATCCACAAAGGTTTGGCCACAGCTTTTTAAACATGACTTACCCAAGACCAGAACAGAATAACCTTCCTTGTGGGTAGGTCAGTTTCCCCAGCTATGTAGGCCATAAGTGGGAAGCAAACAGAGCCTGAAATAGGGAATAAAAATACTTGAGGAAAACCTCACAGCCTCAAAGGACACTTTGCTAAGGGCTGAATGCATGCAACCTTTCTTCTGAGTTTCCTCGTGTGATTGTGTTCCATTGCTATGGTAACAAATTACCACAAAATTACCATCTTAAGCCAATAGACATCTCACAATTTCCGTGCATCAGAATTTAGAGCACTACTTGGCTCAACTGAGTTCTCTGCTTAGGGTCTTACAAGGCAAACACCAAGACAGGAGGAATTCTGTTCCTTTCTGGAGATCCTGGGGAAGAACCTGTTTCCAAGGTCATTTAGGTTGTTGAAGACTTCACTCCTGCTCAAATGGTGTCCTTCCTGTCAAATCTACAAAAGCACTTTGGACCATTTCTGTGACTCAAATATTTCTGCCTTCCACCTCTGTTTTCCTCTTTTGTTCTCTGGGGCTCGTGTGATTACATTGAGCTCAGCTGGATAATCCAGGATAATCTCCCCTCCCTATTTCAAGATCAAAGATAGTAACCTTCATTGCTGTAAAGACCCTTTGGTCATATAACACAACATATTCTTCAGTGTGTTATCTCATCATAACTGACTTTCCTGGGGATTAGGGCCTGAAGCCATCTTGGAGGCCATTCTTCTGCCTACTTCACCTTCTACCTAATTGTCCCATAATACACATAGAGCTCTGTGAAGATTTGCTCCCTTCATTAATGCTATCACCATTGTTCCAGTTGCCCAAGCACAAACCTTCAAAATGATGCCTGACTCCTCTGTTCTTAAACAGCCCATATCCATTGACAGCCCATATTGTTAGGCTCTACTTTCGAGTAAAGTACATCCAGAAGTAGACAACTTCTCATCATCTTTCTTGTTCTCCTAGACCGGGGTCAGCATCATTGGTGCCCTGAAATAACTTTCTAAACTTTGTCTTTGCACATGCCCTCTTTCCCCATGATCGCTCCTCAAGAAGTTAGCCATAATTCAATGAAAAAGAATGAAATCTTGCCTTTCACAACAATGTGGAGAGAACTGGAGAGTATTATGCTAAGTGAAATAAGTCAGTCAGAGAAAGACAGATATCATATGATTTCACTCATAGGTGGAATTTGAGAAACTTAACAGATGACCATAAGGGAAGAGATGGAAAAATAAGATACAGAGAGGGAGGCAAACTGTAAGAGACTCTTAAATACAGGAAACAAACTGAGGGTTGATGGGGGTGGGGGCTTGGGAGGGTGAAGAAAATGGGTGATGGGCATTGAGGACGGCACATGTTGAGATGAGCACTGGATGTTCTATGTAAATGGTGAATCACAGGAATCCACTCCTGAAGCCAACTGTATGTTACTGTAACATATATAACCCAGTATGTGAGCAAACATGACAATTTAAAAAAGAATAAAGGGTTGAGGAATACCAATACATAAATAAATAAATAAATAAATACATAAAAACTTTATTAATAAATTAATAAAATTTATTAACAAGAAAAAAAAGTTAGCTGTAATTATCAAAATCAAAGAAATCTGGATATATGCACAGTTATACAAAAAGCAAGAGACGAACTGGGGAAGACACAAGTTTTATACACACAAGTGAAGCCTTGGGGGTGCCTGGGTGACTCAGGTGGTTAACCTTCTGACTTTTGATCTCAGCTCAAGTCATGATCTCGTGGTTCGTGAGTTCAAGCCCTACATCAGCTTCTGTGCTGGCAGTGTGAGCTTGCTTGGGATTCTCTGTCCCTTTCACTCTGCCCCTCTCCTACTCTCTCTCTGTCCTACTCTAAAAATAAATAAATAAAAATAAATACACATTTAAAATAAAACTGGTACTTTCTCTTACAAATGTATCCCACAGATCCTAATTGCCTAACCAATTTGACACCCACTATCAAACAGTTTTAAAAGACAAGATATGCTGGGGCACCTGGTAGCTCAATTAGTTGAGCCTCCAACTTTGGCTCAGGTCATAATCTTGCAATGATGAGGGTTCAAGCCCCTCATCAGGTTCTGTGCTGAGAACTCAGAGCCTGGAGCCTGGTTTTGATTTTGTGTGTGTGTGTGTGTGTGTGTGTGTGTCTGTGTGTGTTTCTCTGCCCCTCTCCTTGAACCCTCTTTCTCTCTCTCCCAAAAGTAAATAAACATATAAATAAATAAATAAATAAATAATGAAAGACAAGACATTTTTAGTAAAATATTTTACGAAATTCTTTTTTCTCTTTAACCTCTGCTTTTACTTCACTCTCCCACAGGGCTTTATCCTCCTGTAGGTTTATGCTCAAAAGCATTTGATAGGTTATTTTATTATATTCTTCTGCAACAAAAATGTATATGTTATTTAAATCTTTTTGTAACAAATTCCAAGTGTTAAAAATTTACTTCTGAATTTAGATATTAATATAATTTTTATGTATTTCCTCTTGATCGCAATAGATGTAAATTATAAATTGGGACAAATATCAAAGATAAAAATATATGATTAGGAGTGCATTTTATAGATGGGCTTTTTGCCAATTAGTTCATGCACCCAAGGATAAATACTGCCTAAAGCTACTGGATTTAGCATCAACACTATTTCTATTTTCATTTTTATTTGTGAAGGGTGGCAAAATATCTGCAAGTAAATTAGTTGATAAAAAAAGAAAAAACAAGGATGAATGTCTGTTTTATTTGAACAATGTTACTCAATTCTTGAATTCCTTGTAAGTTATTTTTTTAAAAAATCACATAACTACATATTACCAAAATATTAATAATCAGAGGACAAAAATTCAGAAACCACTTGATTTGCAAAATATCTGGCCATTCAGTTAAGTTAGAGTCACTCACTCTCTTAGTGCTGGCACCGTGTTTTAACTATCCTTCTGCTTGATGTTCTAGAGGTTTCAACACAGGCTATTAATTCCTTCACCACAGGCTGGTCTCATGCAAATAAGATTTAGGAAAGAATACGTGGAAACTGAGAATCTGGATATTTATTTCCTTTAAGCTATCTGTAACTGTGTACCTCTAAAAGCAGGGCACCCCAGCTTAAAGATTACAAGTCTGCCCCAATTTGCTAGATATATCTACTTTAGGAGACAAATACAAGATAATAATCTGTTCAATCACTCTCATTCAATACCTGTTTAATAACGACTGCCGAGTGGCAGGTTGTAAAAGTGTGCAACAAAGAATACAAAGTATATAGTTTGGGCCCTTCCAGAATGAGGTAGTTAAAGCTGTAAAGGGACAAATAGAGGTGGGAACATTGAGTGACGGTGTCAGGGCTTAAGGCTGAGAGGAAGACTGTGGACAAGTACTGAATTCTCCAAGGCTTCAATGTATGACAGCAAAGTCTGAAAATGAGGAAGGGGAAAGCTGGTAGAGGCAAACGAAGATCCTTGGCTTTAACATGAAATGTGGGATTGGGAACAGCCTCCACCAGGGAGGACCACGGAACAGAACCATCCACGACTGACAGCCAGGTCTTAGTTCAGACAAGAGAGTAGGGGGAACAGGTGTTAAATGTGGGGGAATTTCTTCACCATGTACTCAAACTCTGATTGCTTTCACTTCCCTTGACTGTTTTGTAGATTTATCTCCTTAAGGAGCTCTGCTAAGAAGAAAGGTGATTTGGGCAAGGTAGAATATTCTTAGGGTTTCTGCCATAAAAAAAACATTCTCCTAGGAGACTATGGCAGCCATCAAAAAGGAAAGGACAGGCTCCAGTATCCTCAAGTTCCTTCAGGAAATGGAGAGACAGAATGAGTGGGACAGGCTGAAGGTCATGTGAGATCATGGTGGTGGCCAGAGACAGCACCTGCACTAATTTCAGCTTCTAAATGCCAGGATCCTTGGAAACAGACGAAAGGAAAAAAGCCAGAATTTTAAAGTTTTATCTATGCTCCCTAAGGCAAAAGAAGGGGGCCTGAGGAAACAAGATGACAATATTAGTGCTTCAGGTGCAGTTCTTTGAAAAATGAAACAATTTATTCTCCCAATAGTCATATGTATTTCACCACTAGCCTTCTGATGTCCATTCTAAAATTAAAAAGCTATAAATGCCCAGGGCCTGCTGCGGCTGGGAGAGATTAGAGTGGCTGTAAGGAGAAGGAAATATTCTTGACAGTTAACTTCTCTGTAGGATCAAGAGACCGAATATTCAATTTAGAGGCATCATTTTTGTATGGAAAATGCAAAGAAAGCAAAATTGTTCAACAGAAGGTATTTTAAAATCCTGGCACTGTATTAAGTTGGGTTATACTGCCATCTGGTGCTCATGTAATGCTATTGTGCCCAAACAGACCTTGTGTCCAAACATAAAAACTGCAAAAGGGAAGAAGCAGAAGCCAATTCTTACCGCATCATATTGGAGCGAACTGAGTTAAGTTCTACCTTGACACAATTCAAAAGCTTCCCTGACAACATCAAAGAAGCTGTGTGGTCAATGGCTTTGGTCTCACGTCAACTGCTTTGATATACCTGGTATATCTCTGATTTGCCACAGCATCCACTACTTTACCTCAGTTGACTGGTAAAGAGAGCAGGCTGCCTGTGTTTGAACCCCAATTTGGCCACCAGAAGACCTTGGGCAAGGTATTTAATTTCACCTGGCCCCAGCTTCAACATCTGAAGAATGAGGTTAATAATAGCATCTAATTTAGAGGGTATGTTTGAGAATCAACCTAACTCATAAGTGTAAATTGTTTAAAACAGTGCCTGAATCGTAATGAGTGACCTGTAAGTATTAACTGTTACTCCTTCAGGAGCTGACCATAGGTTTGTTAAACTAGAGAGAGAAAAAAAAAAAAACAAAAAAAAAAACGAATACATTCCACCCTCCTCTTCAGCCTTGCCCAGAAAACGGGAATTTGGTTATGACTGGCTACATTTCAGAATACTAACTGGATCCAGTGCCTACTAGACAGAAAATTAGGATACACTCAGGCCTCTACTGGTAAATGCCCCTTGTTCAATTTCTACTGGGTGTCTCGGGTGTGGTTTTGCATCATCGGAGTCCTTAACACAGGACTTTGGGCTTATGTTTAAAGCCACTTTAAACCCCCCCAGCGGCTTCTCATTTCTCACAAACCACATGCGATCTGACCTCCAGCCACTCCTCTGATCCTATACATTGCCACTCTCCTCCTTCCTCACCACTCCCCAGCCACCTTGGCCTCCTTGCTGTTACTCAGAGAAGCATGCTCAGCCCCAGGATTTTATACTCACAGCCCCTTCTGCCTGGATTGGACACCCCCAGATTGCCACAAGGCTCCCTCCCTCACTTCCGTCAGATCACTCCTTAAAGGTCATCTCCTCAGAGAATTCTCCCCTAATCACATCGTCATTAAGAAAAATGTCACATTCTAGCTGATCCTGCCTGTATTCAATGCACTTAATCATCTGACATAGAATGTATGTATTTACTTGCTTCATGGTCTGCCTTCCTCCTCTTGAATGTAATCTCTATGACAGCAGGAGCTTTGTTTTGATTTGTTTACTCCAAGAAGGTCAAACATAGACCCTTCTCCTTTTGCCTGAACCTGCTGAAAAAGCCAGGCTCAGAAGCTCCAGCTTCCCATTCCTGTCTCCTACTTGACTAGCTAAGATGAGAACTGCGTGTGCACTCACGCTATCTGGCTGGTGTGGTTTTGGAGTAGTGGTGCGGGTCTGGAGCCACTGGCCAAGAAAGAATTCTTGAGATGTCTTTGGTGCAAATAGGTGATTTGATTAAAACACAGGGACAGGACTCGTGGGCAGAAAGAGCTGTACTGGGGTTGTGACGAGTGACTGGTTTCACACTATGAAGTTGCGGGAGGGAAAGGCAAAAGGGAGGTTTCCAAAAGAACTTTCATCTGCTAAAGAGGACTCTGAAGATACAGAGGCCTTGCTATTGTCAAGCTAAGGTTGTTTTTCCCTCTAGTAAGGCAGTAGCAGGAAGACAGTAGGGAGTTCCTGGAGGAATGTTATGCCCTGTGTAACATGGGTTGTTATCTGTGTAACAATGGGCTGCAGGTTATAAGAAAATTTTACTCTATTTATTTACCATTTCCTTCTTGCCTTTGTTCCTCACATCACTATGGAGGGAAGCGTGGTATTAGGGCTTCAGGAAACTGAGTTTATGGGTTTCTGGAGGTTAGGCTATTGAAGACTGCCTTTTCCTGTGATTTACTCAGACATTTGTAAACTGATGGAGACTCGTGGCCTGCATGACTGTGATCTCTAGCAGTTAACCATTGGTCTGTCCCTTTCCTTTGTCCTCGGGCAGCCAGGGGTGCCTGAGGAATAGCACACATATCCCCCTGGGGGGCGGGGGGGTGGTTTGCGGAGTGGTAGCTTGTGCTTTGCCCTCAGCCTGCCTTTGCTTCCTCCTCATAACCACAGAGGAAAACATTTCCTGTTCAGGTAACCAACTGGACATTCTCTACTCTCAAAACTACTGCAACTGTAAATCACTCCATCTACAACTTGGTTCCCCCTACCTATAACATCTAAGGCAAAACCACCCTGCTGAGCCCCTTTGACCTTCAGATCTGGGGTGCTGTCATTGCAATGGCCCAAATAAAATCAATCTCCTTATTTCTCTGGCTGTTGTTTGTGATGTCACCTGTAGCTTCATCATGTAAGACAACTTTTGATGTATAGCATTAAATAAAAGTTTGTTGAGGGGCGCTTGGGTGGCTCAGTCGGTTAAGTGGCCAACTTCAGCTCAGGTCATGATCTCACAGTTCATAGGTCCGAGCCCCACGTCAGGCTCTGTGCTGAATGCTTGCTCAGAGCCTGGAGCCTGCTTCAGATTCCGTGTCTCCTCTCTCTGCTCCTCCCTATTCATGCTCTCTCTCTCTCTCTCTCAAAAATAAATAAATATTTTTTAAAAGTTTGAATGAATGAACTATGGAGAAAGAATTCTCCATGTGATCCTGCCCAACTTCCTGGAGTCTTGAACTTTATAATTAACCCTGGTTAATATAAAGATTGGCTTTGATTTTGATTTTACATTGCTTTTGCTTTTCTTCTCTTGTGAACATATAGTCCCTTAGGATCCTGAAGGACTGGAGTAATGACAGGATTCACAAAGGATTCTGGATTTTCTGCCTTTCTTACCCTATTAACATCTTAGAAACACCTCCTCACTTTGCTGTTCCAGGAAGGCCAGTCCATCTAAAGGACAGAGGAGTGGATTTGAAATATTCCAGTAGAAGTACGTAGATGTACATAAGAGATGCTCAGAAAAGAAATGTCTCATTTGTGTGTGAGAGTATATGTGTCTATTAAATACTTGATATGGGCCTTTAGGAATTACTCAAACAGAGGGCTCAGCCCTGGGTATGAGGGGCAGGAGGGAGATGAAACCTGCAGAATCTATAGAAACTGAAGATTCCTCCTCTGTCTTTGAATCTACTCTTCAACTGGGACTTCAGCCTTAGCCTTTAGCTAAATGATCACTTCCATTTCTGACATTACTGAATGTCTCATAACCAATGGCCATATTATCTCATGATAACCTAAACACACCAGTAACACTGTTAAACAACAAAAACTTAACTGAGCAAATGTGAAGATCTAACTGGCTTTATCAAAAGATTCATGAATAGGACAGCAACCCATTTAACAAGCAGAGGGGAGGTCGGAGGAGTCCTACAAAATGGAAGGTGTTTCTAGGAAGGAGGATGGGACAAGAAGTTACTAGCAAAAGAAAAGAAAGGATCCTTTCAGGCAAGACCACCTTCCCTTTGGGGGAAGGGCAGGGTTTCTTATTAAGTGGATTACCCTACCTTCCTTTGGGGGATAGACAGCCCATGTGACAGATTACCTCATTGGTGCTGATGGAGGAAGCTCCCAATTGATTAGCTTAAAATTCCACTCCTGGAGAGGTTGAAATTCTAGTAAGTCTTGGTTTGCCCTCCTTGAGGCAAATGACTCCACCTTGGGCCTGTGCCTTTCTTTTTAACGCTACAAATAAGCTGTGTCATCCGGATGCCACCTTTCCCATAAGCATTTTCACATAACCCAGAAAAATTCATCCTGCAAGCATGCAGTAAAAGGTTACTCAGCGAGCTCAGGGTGTTCAAACTCCACACAATCCAGAGGGCTAGCCCTTGACTGGTTTCTGAGAGACTACCATTAAGTCTTCGGAATATCCTGCCTGAAAGAGCGTCTTGAATACCTAGGAACTTGGCTGTGCCTCGTAGTTTATACTAACAACATAATTTATAGTGAATGCGTGTTTCTGTTCCCTTGGGGCCTTGGAGCATACTGCATCAGTGTGAGACCTCTGCAGGTCAGACCAGTGACTCAGACTGGAGAGGTTCAGTTGGAAGCTGATGTGGAGAACAAAGGGAAACGAAATGGTGATAAAATTAAGTTTTCTTATAACCTGCAGCCCACTGACCCATACTTGAGGCAGGTGGAGTGGGACATTCCTCCAGGAACTCCCTACTGTTTTAATGTTAATGCTTTGCTAGAGGGAAAATAACCTTAGCTTGACAAGGGCTAGGTTCCCAAGGATCCCAAGAGTCTCCTTTAGCATTTGAAAATCCTTTTGGAAAGTTTCCCTTGTCTTCTTGTCTTTCTGTCCCCCGTCCCCCCCCCCACCCCCCACCCCGCCTGCTCACAAGGATATAACCAATAGTTCTTCACCATGCCAGGCAGCTTCTTCTGCCCTGGGATCCTGTTTAATTGCTATTGTAAAAACATCTTTTGGGACTCTTGGGCGGCTGAGTCAGTTAAGCCTCCAACCCTTGATTTCAGCTCAGGTCACAATCTCATGATAGTGAGATCAAGCCCCACGTGGAGCGTGCTTAAGAGTCTCTCTCTCTCTCCCCCTCTCCATGACCTCCCTCTCTCTCTTTCTCTCTGTCTCTCAAAAGTAAAGACAAACACCTTTTTGCACCAAAGATGTCTCAAGAATTCTTTCTTGGGGGGCACCTGGGTGGCTCAGTCGGTTAAGCGTCCGACTTCAGCTCAGGTCATGATCTCACAGTTCGTGGGTTCAACCCCCGCGTCGGTCTCTGTGCTGACCGCTCAGAGCCTGGAGCCTGCTTCGGATTCTGTGTCTCCCTCTCTCTCTGCCCCTCCCCCACTCATGTTCTGTCTCTCTCTGTCTCAAAAATAAATAAACTATAAAAAAATTTTTTTAAATATTTGAAAAAAAAAAAGAATTCTTTCTTGGCCCTTGACTCCAAACCCCAACACTCCAAACCACACCAGAAATCACTAAACTTTCTGTATCTGAAACAAAATTTGAAGGCTTTATATGAGGAAAGCCAATGAATCGTACAGTTTGTGGGTAGAAACGGTTAAAAACTAGCAATATACAGTATTATGCCTATCACATTTTTTTTCTTGTAAGTTGTATTTATAACAAAACTGACGTGATGTGGGGTCTACAGTGGAGCTTATAGCTTAAAAGCTCCCCTCGGGAGGGGCGGAGATAAAGGAAGTTTCCAAAGGGATTTTCATACTTTAAAGAAAGCTTACAGGATCCTGGAGGTCTGGCTAACTTCAAGCTAGGGTTGCCTTTTGCGTCTAGCAAAGTATTAACATTAAGGCAGTTGGGAGTTCCTGAGGGAATGTCACACTCTGCCCACCTCAAGTATCTGTCAGTGGGCTGCAGTTCTAAGGAGATTTCATTTTATCTACATTCCTTTGTTCTCCACATCAAAAACTATAATTAAAATATTTTATTACACTTGCTTGTTACACATTCAGGGGTTAACATCCATTTTATTGTGCTTGCTTATTTTTGTAAAGCCAAAGCTCATCTTCCCAACATTCAAGGCAAAGTGATAATAACAAAAGTCTCCATAGAAAAATAACAGGAAATTGCATTAACCATGCTTTAATTAGGAATAATTGCTATAGCAAAACAAATGACATTAAACACTATTTTCCCATGAGTTTCCATTTGAGAATCTGACCAGCCAAATATCCTTAAGATTTGAGTCATGGCAAAACTGGTAGTTCTCAGAAATCTAAAAGATACATTAACAAAACCAGTCACTGCCTACTCTCCACCAAAATCCTAAAGAACAACATCTTATTTATTGGGGGAATAAGACTAAACCTTGGCTATGCTATGAGTTGTTGAAGTCTAGAGCCATCTGGGGCCCTGGCCGAAGGGATGAAGAGAGCCTCTAGTGCTGGTGGCACATAAGAACTGACCTCTGTTGGGCTGACCAACTGCATATTTTATTAATAGCTTTGAATATAAAAAGGTAAATGTTTCATTGTACTGTCTTTGAAGCTAATCAAAAGATTACAGAGTCCTACACAATTTGGAGACACGAAGTAGATGCTGAATGACTAGAGGTCACTCCAGGTGTGGGATATGAGAAAGTGAGTCCTTGGAGTAAGTGGCACCGTGGCCCATGGCAGCAGAGGCAAAGGAGTGATACTCTGGAGAGGAGGTGGGGGACACTCTGAGATTGTCCAGTGGAAAGAGGACGGTCCCAGCCAGAGGTGGCATCTTTCGTACTATGGCTTATCTTCCACTGCGCATGCCTCTGTCTTCATAATCATTCATAAATGATAATTTGATATAAAACCTCCAAATCCTCTCTCAATGGGATCTATCAGGAGGAGATCTTGGGATGCATATAGCTTCTCCCTCTGCTCTTAATGTACTTGGAGACTGTCTTCAGGAACTTCTCATGAGGAGTTTCCATGCATAAGAAGACAGTGTACAGTGTTGCACAAGCCAAGCAGGCTTCAAGAGGTGATTGCCCCCTCAGACTGTCTGGCTCTGCATAAAGGTTATTTAGGGCCCACACTGCATCTTCAAACTGCTGCCTATCAACCCAGCTTCTGGCTTAGTGGGGAACTTGTTCTAGAACTGGCAAGTGTGTGCAGTACTCCTCCCACTGAATGAATATCTTCAGGACCCAGGTGCCTCCTCTGCCCTCCAGCTGCTCTAGTACCACCTCAATTTTATTATAATTTTTTTAATGTTTGCTTATTTTTGAGAGAGAGAGAAAGAGAGAGAGCACTTGCACGCAAACAGGGGGAGGGACAGAAAGGGAGACAGAGGATCCCAAGCAGGCTTCCTCAGTGAGTGCAGAGCCTGATGTGGGATTTGAACTCACAAACCATGAGATCATGACCTGAGCCAAGAGTAAGCTGCCTAGGAGACAAGCCACCGAAGGACCCTTTATTATTTTAATTGCATGAGACCATGAACCTTTTATGAAAAAAAAATTAGGAAATTCTTCACATGGTATAAGTAAGAATGAGTTAAAAGCAGAATGTCAACTTTTCAGCCTCAAAACTTCACAAGAGAACTTTAAGTCGTGTTTCAAGTATTTATCCGACACATCCAGCTTCACATGCCAACCAGGTTGTTTCTCTTTTTCTGCCACTAATCAAGCCCTAATAAAAAATACAAAGGGGATGAGTAAAACAAAAGAATGTGAGAGGAACACTTTGTGGCGTATTAGAAAAACATATTATGTTCTCACTAATCAAACTTCAATATTTTATAATCAGTGTTCTGCTTCAGTGCATCAGACACTTGGACACAAGGTAGATCCATGTTAAACTCCTCTTGCTCTCCTTTGTGTGCTTTCAGAGAGATTTCTGGGTCTCACCCAGCTCTGGTGAGGATGACTGAAGAAATATTTATAAACTGTAAAAGCAATAAGGAAGCTCATGCAATTGTAAACATCATGTGTGGTTCGTGCCCTTCAGTTGTTTGTTCAGAAAGTAATAAGGCACGGTGTAATTTACAAAATTACTGGCTAAAAACAGGATGATAATGAACCAGTTTCACCATTTCCTCTGCTTGTCACAGGAGAAACTTTAAAAGTTCTTTGTCGTGTAATTATCTTCAAACAAAATGGAATGAGAGCTATTACTTGTTTTTAAAAGGATGAGGACTGAGGAGGTGGGAATGGTAAAGGGCAAAAGAAAAGTACATGATGAACACAATATTGGATATGTGTACCTTGAAATTCCTTACAAATACAAAGTAGGGACCAAAGCATGGTAAATACCAGAAAAATTGTGGATCTATCTTATGAGCAGCACATAACATAACTGCTTCCTCTTCCATAGGGCTTCCTCTTCCATAGGGCAGTCTAGCAAATAACAGCAGACACAAGGTTTACCCAGAAGTGTAGGAGCATCCCTATCAGATAAGAGAAATAGACTAAGTCCTGACAGGGTAGTACTCAAGAATCAGGGACTCGGTGGACTGGCATCACCTCAATAATACTAGATTGGGCTGGGAGGTAGAGCTGTCATCTCAAAAAAGAGAGCGGGCCCCAGAGCAAGAAATGTAAGAGCTCTGGAGAGGTCTCTTTCACCCCTGGATTCCCCCAGAGCACAGAGAAGAGCTCATGATAGTTTCATAAAAGACTACAGGTCGAAAAGCAAAGAAGACATTAAACGTATTTAGAAATTAAGAAGAAAGAATTAAGGAAAGTTAACTGAAACTTGAAAATAAGACAAAAAGAGGGGGGGAGTCAACCTGGCAGAGAAGTAGGGGGACCCAAATTTCCCTCATCCCCCAAACACAGCAGTCTTGGAATTCCAGGACCGTGGGCTACAGAGTGACAGAAACATCTGCCCATGGGGACAACTTGGCAGGCCATAGGTGTGTGATTGCAAACTGGGAGAGATCAAACAGGTGGCAGAGGAACGGAAGGAAGGGATCCCCTTCGGCGGGGAGACAAAAGGAAGAGAAAGAGAGGCTGCGGAAGTGTCGGATTGTGTTTGGATAAGAGAAAAACCATGGACCGGGGAAAAGAAAAAATGGAGAAAGAACAAATTTCTAACTGGAGGGCTTTGTCTGGAGTGGGGCCGGCCACCCTGTGCACACACCTGGGGAGGAGGGGAGCCAGCCCTGAGCTCAGTAGTGAGGTCAGAGGCACAGTTGAAGAGACCAGTCCTCTCCCTTGAGTGCTGTGGGAAGAAGGCATATAGCCGTTCCAAGGACAAAAGACTGCAGGCGCTTGCCAGCCAGAGGCCCTTTATTGGCTGGCGAGGAGGAGCGGCTCTACCCCAGAACTGGGGCATGTGGACCAGGAACCTTTAAAACACTGGGGTTTAAAACCCAGCCAAGTGTCCGGGGGGTGCAGGAGACCGTGGAGCAGAAAACACTGGCCTGCTCACACCTGTGGGGCACTGTAAGGGTGGCCTCAACAGAGTGGTTTGGGTCACCTGTTCTGGGAAGAAGAGACTGGGGTGTCACCATTTTTCTCCCCATCACCAAGAAGGTGGGGCTTCAGGAAATGGACAGCAGGCCCACAGTGGAGGTGGGATCCTCCTACACAAAACTATGCCCTTCCTGGCCTGGTAACTGCATATCTAACAAAGAACATTGACACTGACCGAACCAGCCAGCTCCTCCTCCAGACCAGCAGAGCCACGGGTTCCAAGGCATTATCAGATATCAGTCTAACAGCTTGGCATATTCTGATTTGATTCTTGGTCAATTCTTTTTACATATATATTTTTTTCTTCTTCTTCTTCTTCTTCTTCTTCTTCTTCTTCTTCTTCTTCTTCTTCTTCTTCCTTTTCTTCCTCTTATTCATTCCCTTCTCTATTCTGGTTATTCTGGTTATTGATTTGTTGAAGCAGACATTTTTAATCTATTTGTTTTTCTTTTCTTTTTCCCCTCTCCAGTCATTTCTCTCTTTCTATGGGATAAGGCTTCTTCCACCACCACCCCCTTATTTAAATTTCTTCCAGGGTTACTTTAACAAACAAATCAAAACACACCTGGTGGAAGGCCAAACCACCACTACAAGTAGGGAGATAAAGCAACCAGAGTCACAACAACAGAGAGCATACAACACACCTCCTGAAGGGCCAGGCCCTAGACAGTGAATGACCCCTTTTTAATATGTAAGTGCTTGCACGGCATATAATAAGTGATTCAAGCAACAGAAAACTAGCCAAAATGACAGAAAACTAGCTGAGAACTTCCCTAATCTGGGAAAAAAGCAGACATCCAAATTCAGCAGGCACAGAAAACTTACCTCAGATTTAATAAGAATAGGTCTTCTCCACAGCATATCATAGTGAAACTGGCAAAATACAAAGATAAAGAGAGAATTCTGAAAGCAGTTAGGGACAAATGGACTCGTTTGAGAACTCATTGCTGCCTGTGACTGGATGTAAAGCGATCTAATCCTGAAGACCAAACTTACATGTCAAATACTCTAATATCAATTTTATCAATAATGAAGCTAATAATTTTATTTCCGTATGTCTTACCTTGTTCTTATCTAGCTCTTAACTGTTTCAGAACCTAGGCCTATAAAACAATGGTACTATTTATTTGACCCACTTTCAAGGCAGTGTAAATAATGGTTGTTCACTGTGAGAATTTCCATCAATATAAGCAAAAGTAAGGAAGAAATTGAAGATCACCAGAAATCCCAATTCCACCATTTTAGGGTTGCCATTATTTTCATCTGTAAAGCCGTGTTTCATATACGTCCTTATGTACATACACACATACGTGTATGTATAATTTCACACAAATGGGCTCTCGTGCAGTTTTTATTTAGATATCATTTTTTCTTATAGAAAGTAACCAATTTAAAAATCACACCAGACAGGGGCGCCTGGGTGGCTCAGTCGGTTAAGAGTCTGACTTCAGCTCAGGTCATATCTCACGGTTCGTGGATTCCGGCCCTGCTCGGGCTCGGTGCTGACAGCTAGCTCAGAGCCTGGAGATTGCTCGAATTCTTTGTCTCCCTCTCTCTCTGACCCTCCCCTGCTCACGCTGCCTCCCTCTCTCAGAAATAAATAAAAAATTAAAAAAAAAAAATCACACCGGACAAAGTTAAAGAGGCAAGAAAGACTTTATTCAAGGCTATTGCAATAGGGAAGAGAACTCATACCTCAGAGTGAACTCAGTCTGAGCTCAAATCTACTGAAAGGACTGGAGAATTCTCAGAACAGAGGTAGAGGGATCACAGACTGTCTGTGTTTGCTAACTGATTTCACCCAAAGGAAAAGTAACCTCTCTCATACCTTCATGACCAGCAGTAGTTTTACAACTTGGAGCAAGGCTCCCACTGGAGTGAGACCCTCACACTCTCGGATGCTGAAAGGCAGAAGGACTATCTTCTTCAGTGATTACCTTTCAAAAAGATGGTTCCCAGGTCTGAGAAAAACAGTCTTGGACTGAAAAATGTTGAAAAGTTCTTAAAAATATTTACATCTCAAAGGGGCAGAAAGAACTTGTAAATGTAAAAATTACAAGTTTTCTAAAGTAATGCTCTAAGAAAAGGAAGCTCAGGAGCCTAGAGTGAGGAAGAAACCTATCAGTGACACAGCAAGATATGCAATTGTTATACCCAGATCACAGTATCCTCACCGACCAGAGACCACCAGGGAGACCGAGTCACACATGCAAAGGCAAAGGGCTTTATTACGGGCTTAAGCTCGGGCTCACAGACTTCACCAGCGCCGTGGATCTGTGCTGAGAGCCCTGAGCAAAGGCAGAGTAGGGTTTTTATGGGGTTTGAGACGGGGGAGTTAGAGAAGTTGTGAAATGGGAACAGTGATCCAATCATAATTATTCAACATCTTTGACAGCAGGTTAGACCATACACATTGTCTAGAGTATTCGTTACTTTTGGCGGGATCCAGTTACAACATTTAGAGTACCTTTAAATTCAACCAATCACAGAGCGAGCCTAGGGTCTTGTTCGGCAACTAACAGGTTAACTTTAACATTAGGTAACAGGGTCCTATCTATAGTTTCTATCTCCAGGCCTCTCCCTTAACAATGTGGAGGTGGTTGCTGGCCTTTCTTGATTGGGTGTTGCAAGGGTGGTTACTCCTGCCTTGGGCAATGTGTAACTACCTGATAGTTTCGGGGAAGCCGAAACTCAGGCCTTCTCGTTTAGAGGGGAAACTTAAAGCCTGTCATGGAGTCAGTTTGGTTTAGACGTTTAGACTTGTGGCCTCCTACAATAAGACATTCCCTTCTCATTCCCCATCACACAATACTTTGATGTCCATCTGATGAGGTTTTGGAGAGGTGGTGGGGGTCTGGAGCTGATGGCCAAGAAAGAATTCTCGCATCTCTTTGGTGCAAAGAAGTGATTTTATTAAAGCACAGGGACAGGACCTGTGGGCAGAAAGAGCTGCATTGGGATGGTGAGGAGTGACTGGTTATATACCATGAAGTTGGGGGAGGTAAAGGCAAAAGGGAGGTTTCCTAAAAGACTTTCATCTGCGAAAGAGGACTCAGAAGATACAGAGGCCTTGCTATTGTCAAGCTAAAGTTGTTTTTGCCCTAGTAAAGCATGAACGTTAAGACAGCAGAGAATTCCTGGAAAAATGTTATACTCTGTATTTGCCTCAAGTATTTCTCAATGGGATGCAGGTTATAAAGACATTTCATGTTATTTACGTTTTCTTCTTGCCTTTGTTCCCCACATCACTGTGCAGGGAAGAGTGATATTAGGACTCCAGGAAACTAAGTCGATAGGTTTCTGGAGATTAGGCTATTGATAAGATTGCTTTTTTCTTGTAATTACTAAGATATATGTAAACTGATGGAGACTCATGTCTTACATGACTGTGATCTCTATCAGTTAACTGTGGATTTTTCCCTTTCCTTTGTTCTTGGGCAGCGAGGAGTGCCTGAGGAATGTCACACATATCCCACCTTGGGGGGATGATGTTGGGGGGAGCTGTTAGCTTGTGCTTTGCTCTCAGCTTGCCTCATGTTTCTTCATCATATCCATGGACCAAAGTGCCTCATGGAAGATTTGGGATCCAGGTAGGAGATTGTGAAACTCCAGTGTAGTTTAAGGCCTAGGAGAGCCATTTTAAGAATGCAGGCCTGCACCCACGTGGCTGACTTGCCAACCATCCATGGTCCCAGCTACAGACATGGAAACAGTTCTGTACCCCTGAGGACTCAGCTCTAGCCCGATTTGACTTGGTCCTGTCACCAGCACATCCCTCAGCATATGCCAAAGGACCCAAGAGCAGTCCTGCACACCCATGTATCAGGAAATGGGCACACAAAACTCCTTCCCTCCTGTGGATGCTAAGCTGGCCCATGAACCAGTGCCAGCCCCTCCCGGTCATGACTGAAGGTAAGCCCACCAAACTCAGGCTGTAGATTCCGAAAGGACCCATCCCAGTCACAGTCTGCAAACACTCTTGCTGGTAGCCACCCTCCTATCTGTGCCCCTGGGAGATCCCAAGAGGGCCCTATACTCAGTTCCATCCCCTCTGGGCCACAGTCTAGGGACAGTCCGGCCCACCCAGAGACCCTGCCAGTAACTACTCATCAGGGAAAGGCAAATTAGAACCACAGTGAGATATCACCTCACACCCTCGGTGATGGCTAGTATCAAAAAGATAAGAGGTAACAAGTGTTGGCAAGAATGCGGAGAAAAGGGAACACTCACACAAGGCTGATGGGAATGTAAATTGGTGCAGCCACTCTGTAACACAGTGTGGAGGTTCCTCAAAACATTAAAAATAGTATTGCCATGTGATCTAGCAATCCCACTTCTGGATGAATATCCAAAGGAAATATACAAATAAATCCAATCTCAGAAACTAAGAATGAGAGGGAAAAGGCTATACAACAAAAAGCATCCAAAACAACAAAATAATGAGTATTAACTAAAATTTCCTGTAAAATCAAGTGCAAAAAATAAAATTTTATTCCTAGGATCACCACTGTGACTGATATAGTCCTGTAATTCCTAGATAAAACTATAAAAAATGTTTAAATATTTATTTATTTTGGAGAGAGAAACAAAGACAGAGCACAATCTGGGGAGGGGCAGAGAGAGAAACACACACACAGAATCTGAAGCAGGCTCCCTGCTCTGAGTTGTCAGCACAGAGCCCAAAACAGGGCTCGAATTCACAAACTGCAAGATCATGACCTCAGTCAAAGTTTGATACTCAAGCGGCTGAGCCACCCAGGCAGCCTCAAAATATTTTTTTAATTAATGATATATAAGGAAGAGAATAGAATGTTTCGAAGCACCTGCAATTCATTCATTCCATGCATGTTTATTGAGCATATGCTACATTACAGGTACTGTTCTAGGCACTGGAGATACAGCAGGACAAAAGTTTTAGTCTCATGGAGATTATGTCCTAGGAGGAAGGTAGACAATAAATGACAAATTAAGTGCAGAGGATAAGTAGAATAATGAAATGTATTTTGCATATAATATTATCATCTACATTTAGAAAGTCAACATAATCAACAGATAAACTGTAAGAAATACAAAGGAGTTCAGCAAGGTTGCCAAATTTAAAAATTACTAAGATCCTGGGGCACCTGGGTCAGCTGAGTGTCCAATTTCAGCTCGGGTCATGATCTCATGGTTTGTGAGTTCAAGCCCCACATTGGGCTCTCTGTTGTCAGTGCAGAGCCCACTTCAGATTCTGTCCCTCTCTCTCTGCCCCTGCCCCACTCACTCTCTCTAAATTAAATTAAAAACACTTTTTAAAAATAAAATAAATAAAATTACAAAGATCAAGTGTGTTTCTCTACCCCTCAGTAACTAACTAGGGAAAAAAAAGGGATATTATTCACAAAAGCAACAAAATCTATAAAATAAAAAAAGAGCCCTGTATAACCCAGCTCAACAACATACTAACCATATAACCTTGAACACCTAATGTAACCTCTCTGGTCTCACTTTTTTCATCAATAATATGAAGATAACAATAAGAGTAGCTTCCTCATCAGGTTATTGAAAGGATAAAATTATTTAGAAGAGTTTTTGCCTGAAAACATTCAACAAATGTTAGCTGATTTTTATTATATCAATAAAACAAGAAACACAACAGAAAAATGGGCAAAGGATACATAATTCACAGAAAGGGGAATGCAAATGTCTAATAAGTACATGAGTATATTCCAACTGTGTTAGTAATCAAAAATATGCAAATTAGAGCAAACTTATCACCATTAATTTGGCTAAAAAATGGATAAAACCAAATACTGGCATATTCCACCTTGATGAGAATATGTGGGGTAAGGGAATTTTAAAACATCCTTACAATTCTCTTTTAAAAAATCCTTGCTAGGGCTCCTGGGTGGCTCAGTCAGTTAAGACTTCGGCTCATGTCATGATCTCATGGTTCATGAATTTGTGCCCTCCTTCGGGCTTTGTGCTGACAGCTAGCTCAGAGACTGGAGGCTGTCTTTGGATTCTGTATCTCCCTGACCTTTCCTTACCCATGCTGTCTTTCTCTCTCTCAAAAATAAATAAAACATTTAAAAAAACCCTTGCTCATAAATCATTTATTGTTTTCACAATTTGTTTCTGAATTTGGTCTGCCATTACTATGTATGGTAATTAGAATTTTGTATTGCTTCACAAGGAAAATTAGTCAATATGTTTGTTTTCACTGTCTTTACGTTTTAGGGCCAAGGTTATGTTAGTTTCATAAAATTAATTTGGAATTTTTCCATCTTTTCAAAGTTCTGAAATAGTTTACCTGGTTTTTTATTTGTTTGTTTGAGCGTGAGGTAGAGGACACAAGTGAGTGAGGGGGCAGAGAGAGAGAGAGAGAGAGAGAGAGAGACTCCCATGAGGGGCAGAGAGAAAGGGTAGGAGAGAGAGAGAAGTGAGGCTCATATTCAATTGAAGCAGGGCTTGAGTTCACCTGATACAGGGCTGGGGCTCATGAACATGAGACCATGACCTGAGCAGAAGTCAGATGCTTAACTGACTGAGCCACTCAGTTGCCCTGAAATAGTTTACATAACCATAAGAATCATTTCTTTCTCACAGGGTTGACTGAATAGAGAGCAAAATCATGTAGATCTGATGTTTTGGATGCAAAGAGTTTGGAAATGGTGGTGACAAATTTTATTTATTTTACTTTTTAAATTTTATTTTATTTTTATGGGTGGTAGTGAAATTTTTAAAATATTTTCCATAATTATTTGTCTATTTATTTGTGTTCTTACTTCTCCAGAATAAATGTTAGGTGTTCATGTTTTCATAGAAAATATTCGAAGAGGGACCTTATTTATAGCTTTAAATTCTGTATATATAGTTATATCTCCAATTTTCACTAATAGGTGTTTGGTCTTTTACCTTTTCTATTGACTAATTTTATCAGTCTTTTTAAAAAATATGTGGATTCATCTATTATTTCTCCTCTTTCTCCATATTCTAGTCTATGGGCCCATGTTTTCTCTTCTTTACTTCTTCTCTGCTATATTCCTTATGTTTACTTTGTTGTTCTTTCTCTAAACTAGGTAATTTTTCCCCTTTTAGTTAGTAACTAACACATTCAAAACCTCCTACATCTGCTCGCTTGCTCTCTCTCTCTCTCTCTCTCTCAAAATAAATAAATAAACTTTTAAGAAAATGGGTAGAGACTTGAGTGGCTCAGTCAGTTAAGCATCTGACTCTTAATCTTAGCTCAGGCCATGATCTCACGGTTCATGAGACACAGCCCCATATCTGGCTCTGTGCTGACAGCATGGAACCTGCTTGGGATTCACTCCCTCCCTCTCTCTCTGTCTCTGCTCCTCCCCAGCTTTCTCTTCGTATCTCTCAAAATAAATAAATAAACTTAAAAAAAAACTCCTCTTGTCAGACTCACTTCAGCTATAGTACATAATTTCTAATAATGTTCTCATCACCATTCATTTCCTCTTTTTTATTGTCTTTTTATTATACAAGTAACATAAATATATTTCATTATGTGAAATTCAAATTATATACTTGGAAATTTATACATGTTCTGCTAAATGAAAAATCGGGATTGTAATTATAGAGTATGTAGAAATGAAAAAAATAAAAGAAATTGAACCAAGATGGAAAATTGATCACAGACATCTACTCTCCTTCTCACCTCAACCCCCAGGAAATAACATAAAAGATACATGAAACCAAAATGTATCCATAATAGTTTTGGGAATCAAAAATAAAGGTCAACACCATTTTTAAAAGGAATCTTCAGAAAACAGAAAGCAGAGAGAATCAGAAAGGAACATAATGAGACAAAATCACATTTGAAGCAAGGTTAAGAAAGACAGCAATGGAAGAAAGAGTGGTTTGGGGAAACGAAGCCCAGGGTCAATGGATGTAAGACTTGTGAGCTTCAAGGGTATTTATAAGCATGATCAACGAGAAACACCATTCAGGTCACTTGAACAGTTGATCTCCTCTCCTGCTGTGCAGAGCTCCAGGCAGCAGTGAAGTATGTGGGCAATGGGCTCAGAGGCATTGCCTTCTAGAGCTTGGGAAGGATGAGAAACCTCCGCAGTGAGGAATTATCCACAACCACTGGAGGTAGATACCTGTAACAGAATAAGCAAACTCAGATTTCCGAATTCAAAGTTATGCAACAAAGAGAAATCACCAAACATGTGAAGAAAACCAACATTGTGAGAGATACTAAATATTACAAAAAGAAAAATAACAACTAAGAAAGCAGAACAGAGCAACTACCTTCAGACATAATCAAGAGTTTTTAGCAGGTTGATGAAAAAGTGTTCTGAACAGCAAATGGATGTAATTAAAGAACAAAATTATAGTCAGCTGAAATAGCAAGCTGTTAAGTTCTGGAATACAGTATAGGAGACTATGAGAAGTACAAAGATAAAAGACATGAATGACAGATCCAGAGGAAATGAAATTACTATCTTGAAGAGATATCTGCACCCCCATGCTCATGGTAGTATTATTAACAATAGCCAACACATGGAAACAACCTAAGTGTCCATGGACAGAAGAAAGGATAAACAAAATGTTGTATATATACAGTGGAATTTTCTTTTATTGAAGTATAGCTGACATACAATGTTACATTAGTTTCAGGTATACAACATAGTAATTGGACAAGTTTATACATTAGATTATGTTCATCACAAGGGTAGCTACGATCTCACACCATCCAACACTATGACAATAGCTTTCTATATTCCCTATGCTGTACCTGTTATTCCTGTGATTTAGTCATTCCATAATTAGAAGCCTGTATTTCCCCCTCCCCTTCATCCATTTTGCCCATCCACACAGCCTCCTCCCCTCTGGTGACCATCAGTTTGTTCTCTGTGTTTATGGATTTGTTTCTGCTTTTTGTTTGTTTGGGTTTGTTGTTTTTTTTTTTTTTTGAGTCCACATATTAGTGAAATCATATAGTATTTGTCTTTCTCTGTCTGCCTTATCTCACTTTGCATAATACCCTCTATGTCCATCCTTTCAACCACATCTTCTTTACCCATTCTTCTATTGGACGCTTGGGTTACTTCCATATGTTGGCTATTGTAAATAATGCTGCAATAAACATAGGGTTACATATATCTTCTCAAATTAGTAGGCTTTTTTCCTTTGGGTGAATCTCCAGTAGTGGAATTACTGGATCATATGGTATTTCTATTTTTAATTTTGGGGGGAAACTCCATGCTTTTTCCACAGTGACTGCACCGATTTATATTCCCATCAATAATGCACAAGGGTTTCTTTTTCCCCACATCTTCTGCAAATGTTACTTCTGATCTTCTTGATTCTAGCCATTCTGACAAGTATGAAGTGATATCTCACTGTGGTTTTGATTTGCATTTCCCTCATGAATAGTGATGTTGAGCATCTTTTCATGTGTCTGTTTGCTGTCTGTAGTGTCTTCTTTGGAAAAATGATTTTTTAGGTCCTCTGCCCTTTTTTAATCAGATTATTTGGGGTTTTGTGGTGTTGAGTTGTATAAATTCTTTATATATCTTAGATATTAACTCCTTACTGGATATATCATTTGCAAATATCTACTCCCATTCAGTAGGTTGCCTTTTCATTTTCTTGATGGTTGCTTTCTCTGTGTAAAAGCTTTTAATTTGGTGTAGTTCTAATAGCTTAATTTTGTTTTTATTTCCCTTGGCCTTTGGAGACATATCCAGAAAAATGTTCAGTGTCAAGGAAATTACTGCCTGTTTTATTCTAGAAGTTTTATGGATTCAGGTCTCACATTTAGGTCTTTAATTTGTTTTGAGTTTAAGGTTTACACAATGGGATACTATTCAGCCATGAAAAAGAAGAAAATCCTGCCACCTGGGAGAATGTGGATCGATCTGGAAGACAATATCCTAAGTGAAATAAGCCAAACACAGAAAGACAATACTGTATGGAATCTAAAAAGGTTGAAATGATAAAAGCAGAGTAGAATGATGGATGCCAGAGGCCAGGGAGTTGGTCAAAGGCTACAAAGTTTCAGTGATAAGATGAGTAAGTTCTGGGAATCTAAAGTACAGCACGGTATTGCTATGATTTTGCACCAGACAATAGCTTGTGTAAGGGTCAAGAGCAGGCTGCCCCAAAGTGTGGCTCTTGGGCATACCAATTATTTTAACTAAAAGTCATGTCAGAGACACCTGGGTGACTTAGTCCACTGAGCCCAACTTCTGCTCAGGTTATGATCTCGAGGTTCGCCACTTTGAGTCCTGCACCAGGACCTCTGCTGTCAGCATGGAGCCTGCTTAGGATCCTCTGTTTCCCTGTTTCTCTGCCTCTCTCTCTCTCTTTCTCCTTCTCTTTCTCTCTCTCTCCCCCTCAAAAATAAACATTTAAAAAAGTCACTTCAGAGACAGCCTGTGCAAAAAGGACACTCAGACCCTCTTCCACCCCCCTAAAAGACGGAATAAATTCATCTCCCATGTGAAAGGTACCCTCCCTAAGAGAGGCAAACCATGAGAGACTCTTGAATGCTGACAAAAACTGAGGACTGATGGATGTGGGGGGAAGGGGGGATGGGCATGGAGGGGAGCACTTGTGGGGATGAGCACTGGGTGTTACGTGGAAACTAATTTGACAAAAAACTATTTGTAAAAAAAAAAAAGAAAGAAAGAAAGAAAGAAAAAGAAAAAGAAAGAAAGGTACCCTCCGTATAGCAGGAGGGAAGGAGACGCCCTTATCACTAGAGATGGGAAATTTAGAGCAAAGGAGGCTGTGTAACAACCCTTGATGTTTTTTACTAACTTACTAAACCCCCGCCCAAAATCTGTTTAGAATCCCTTACCAATTAAACCTCCCAACGTTGTTTTCTTTGTCTTGTCAATGCCTCACCGATTTATTGTCTATTTGTCTGAAAAGGACAAAAATTGCCTGCCTGGTCAATTCTTTGGTCTTAATTTCATTCCCGGACCTCTGTGCACACGTAATAAAACTTTGGGTTTCTTCCTACTGTTAAAAATTAATTAATTTAATTAATCTATTAAAAATAAAGTACAGTGCGGTGACTATTAGTAATACTGTACTGTATACTTGAAATTTGCTAAGAGAGTAGATCTTAAGTGTTCTCACCGTGAAAAAACTGGTAACCACGTGAGGTGTGCATGTGTTCGTTAAGTTGATTACAGCGATCGTTTCACAACGTATATGCAAACCAAAGCATCAAATTGTACATTTTAAACATATACATTTGACAATAAGTCCTCAGTAAAGCTGGGAGGAAATTTTTTTTTAAATTTTCGAAATAAAATAAAACTTGAAAATTAAAAAAATGGAAAGCTAGCAGGACAGCAGAATAAAGATTAATAGGAGTGGATCACTTTAGCTACAAGAGTCTAGAAAGACCTGTCTGGGAAAATGACTTTTGAACAAAGGCCTGGAAAGTGTGACTATAAAGAGTAGGTATAAGATGATGAATTCTAGAAACCTGCTGTACAACTTTGTGCCTTTAGTTAATAATACTGTATTGAATACCAGGTAGATATCATGGTAAGTGTTCTTACCCCAATAAAAAATGTATTTTAATTTAATTTAGAAAAGAAATTCAAGTGGCGCCTGGGTAGCTCAGGGGGTTAAGCATCCTACTTTGGCTCAGGTCATGATTTCACAGTTTGTGAGTTCCGGCTCCGCATCAGGCTCTGTGCTGACAGCTCAGAGCCTGAGCCTGCTTCGAATTCTGTGTCTCCCTCTCTCTCTACCCCTCCCCACCCTTGCCCACTGTCTCCTTCTCTCTCTCTCAAAAATCAATAATCATTTAAAATTTTTTTTAAAAATTCACAGAAGAAATGCAAACAGCCAACAGACATATGAAAAAAAGAACTCAATCTCATTGATAAGAAGAGAAACGCAAATTAATACAATAAGAAGCCACTTTCATATACACTATATTTGCAAAATTTTTAAATCTGATAATATCAAGAATTGAAGCAATGGAAATAATCATGTACCTTGTGGGTACCACCACGGCAGAGCATTTGATTTGAACATTTTGGAAAATAACACGTCAATGTGCATTAAAATTGAAGATGTGTATATCACGCAACTAACTACAACTCTAAGTCACAGACACAGGGAGACACAAACAAAACTATTTTTGTAGTGTGTTTAATAAGTGAAGAAATGGAAAAACAAACATCCATCAACAGGGGAACAGAAGTGGATTGGCTATGTTCACACAATGGAACCCTGAAGAGCAGTTCAAAGATTTTTGGTTTTTAATTAATTTATTTAGAGAGAGAGAGAGAGCATGCAAGCAGGGAAAGGGCAGAGAGAGAGGGAGAGAGAGAGAGAATCCCGAGCAGGTTCCACACTGGCAGCACAGCGCCCAATGCAGGGCTGGAACTCATGAACTTCAAGATCATGAGCTGAGTGGAAATCAAGAATAGGACACTTAACCCATTGAGCCTCCCAAGGCACCCCCAGGAAAGCAGTTTAAATAATGAACTACAAGGTATATTTTTCACCAGAGCTCAGTCTCAAAATAAAATGTTGAGGGAATAAAAACTTTCAGAAGGAAACAGAAACGTGAGACCATTTATTTAAATTGTAAAATCTGTAAGGCAGCTTATACATAAAGATTATATTATACAGATTATATATAAATTATATTATAATTTATAATATTAATGGGTACATGATTATGCAATTTTAAAAAAGCCAAAAGCATGTGAGAGAGGAATAAACACTTAGTTAATGATAATGGCTAGCTCTGAGTGCAAGGAAGAGAATTCGTGGCTCAATTGATTCTTTACTTTTTTTTTTTTTTTTTTTTTTTTTAGTTGAATACACATACTGTTGAAATTTGATTTGGCTGGACAGTGGATACATAAAAGTGGTGTCCATTATGTTATTCTATTCTTGTCTATTTGTTTGAAGTATTTCACAAATTATAATAGTTGCAACCAGTTTGGAATACCTGTAACAGAATTATCAAAAATGAAATTCACACAGGCAGCCATTGCACACGTGAAAATTTAGTTGTCTACCAGCGCCCTCTGCTGTTCCACATAGGCCACGACAAGCAATTTCCTGCAAAAATCAACAACCCTGAAGAAGCCAGGGAGACCTCCCATGCTTCCTGTCCCTCTACCCTGTCAGGAAGCAGCTTTTGCACCAGAAGTATCGTATTTGGGGATCCAGAGAATATGGAAGAAACATACAACTGTGGAAAATATTGTATAGAAGGGGTTTCTCCCAGGAAAATGAGGAATCGGGAGCTCGAGTAAAGCTGGCTGTGCAGGACATACATCTGAAAGAAGCCTGTCTTTGGCCCTCGGGTGTCTGTGTCTCTCTGCTAGAGAATACAAGGGTGGGGGTGGCAGAGTGGGACCCTGAGTAACCGTCAGAGCTAGTGTCTGAGCTGCCAGAGGCCTAAGAGGAATCTGATCCAACTTCTTTATTCAGAAATGAAGTGTTTGAGCTTCAAAGAGGAAGAGGATCTCTCGGTCACCCAGTGACTTCAAGCCTCATGAAGAAACGCACCCAAAGTAGGAGGAAGACACATGGTAGCACTCTGCCTCTAATGAGCCCTCATCAGCGCCCCTCAGTATTTCCACAGAGGCTGCACTCAGCCCCCATTAATATGCTCCCCTTCTGCACCACCTTCACCATCACCAACCTCATGTGCATGAAGGGGCTGTAACAGGATTGTCCTCCCCCACTAGCTAGAAACTCAGAACCGCTCCAGGTTCTGCAGGTGATAGAGAATCACCGCACGGGAGAAGTAGCTGGACAAAGTCGTCCACCGAGAGACTTGTCTTGGGGTAGAGCTGCGATTGCTGCTGTAACAAATTCTGCACATGTAGTGGCTTCAAACAACACAAATCTTACGGTTCTGGAGACCAAATGTCTGAAATGGGCCTCACTGGGCTAAACATCAAGAGATCAACAGGGTCGTGTTCCTTTTGGGTCTCCAAGGGAGAACGCATTTCTTTGCCTCTTCTAGCTTCCAGAGGATGCCCACCTTCATTGGCTGGTGGCCCCTTCCTTCTTCAAAGGCAACAATCACACCGCTCGAACCTCAGCTCCACACTTTTTTCTCTGGGTCTAATTCCCCCACCTCCCTCTCTTCCTTAGAAGTCTCCTTTTGATTACATTAGTCTTACCCAGATAATCCAGGATTATCTCCCCATCTCCATGTCAGCTGCTTAGCAAACGTAATTCTACCTGCAAACTTAATTCTCCTGTGCTATGTACCATAACATATTCATAGGTTCTGAGAACTAAGATGTGGACATCTTGGGAGGGGGGTATTATTCTGCCTACCCCACTCAATCCCAGCCAGTGCTGGCTTGAAGAAAACCTACACACTTCAACTCATGGTCTTTGCCTTAATCTTCCCTGATACTCAATCCTTCCTCTCTCTGTCTCTGTCTCTGTCTCTCTCTGTCTCTCTGTCTCTCTGTCTCTCTCTCTCTCGCGCGCACACACACACACACACACACACACACACAGATGATGGCCTTATCTGAAATTACTGGCCTTAAAGCATACAAATAACTCAAAGAACAAGAATCAGATCCTTCATTGGTCAATAATTTCACATATACAAGGTGACTGGGAGGTGGAGAATTCCCCCCCCCCCATTAACCATAGCAGGGTTCTTTTCCCAGATCTCCTTCAGCCCTCCTGAGATCCCTCTCCCAAAACTCCAGCTCGTTCTACTTCCTGCATATTTCTATAACCCTTCAGGACATAGATGAGTAAGATCATTTTCATTTAGAGAAACATTTATTGAACACCTAGTACATGCCAGCAGTGTGCCCCAAAATTCCTACCCTCAAGGAGCAAAGTACCCACAACACAGATACACACATGCACACACACACACACACACACAGTCTAATTTCAGAGCTCAGTGCTGAGCTACAGAAGTGCATCAGTGCCAACAGAGGATAGTTAACTCTGAGCCTGGGAAGCTTGGAGAAACCACAGAGGAGAAGGCCTTTATGCAGAACCTTGAGAATGGATAGTATTTTGACCAAAGAAAAAAAGAAGAAAGGCCATGCCAGTCAGAGATGGAAACGTCTTGGAATGTTCAAGAACAGTTGGATTTGTCTTGAATATGCAGTGGATGAAAGGCTGGGAAATGAGGCTAAAAGAAGCTTGAACTGGATTATAAAAGGCCTTGAATGTCAATCTAGTGGGTGTCCTGATGTCTAGTGAGTGTCTCCATATTTCCTCACTGCCTGAAGCCTGGCACAGAAAGTTCCTCAGACATGGAGAAGACTTACAGGTCTGACTGACAGGAGTTTCAGGAAGGGCTTCCTCCTTTGTTCTTTGTAGACAAGCCCCCTTGCCCCAGGACCTCTTAAGAACCCAAAAATATGAGTGACCACTTTGGTTTCTTCCTACCTGAGAAGGATATGGATAGGATAGCTTCCCTGAGTTCCTTTCCCCCTGATTATGCCTGTATCTGTTATGGAACTTGTCCCTTTCTTTGTTAATTATGCTTTCAGAATTGGAGACGCAATTCTGTGCAAAGACAGGAGAGATGCAGGGTATGTGGCATTGTTGGAGGATTTCTGATCTCATTTGCTACCTGGGGGTCCTGGAATCATAAAGGGGATCAGAAGTTGCTTTGTCCATATGTTATCCCCAGGCCTTACTTCTCCCATCATTCTAATGGGCCCGCCACGATGTTCTGGCCCTTTCACAAGTTTGTACCACTTTTTCATTCTTCAGGGCTCCCATTCTGCCCTGCCTCTCCTTTCCCTGCTAACAAGCTCCACACCATCCATTCCATTGGCCTCTTCCTTGGTGAAGCTTCCCCCCAAATCTCCAAAATCTGAAGATTCCTTGGAACCTAAAAATATGGTTTGCAGTAAGTCAGCTAATGACTGTGTTGAGGTCATGTCCAAGAGAATGATGGTAAGGTGAGCAAAATCAGTTAGTCCCTTTTCACAAATGAACCAGAACTTGTACATTGCATGAGTTGGGTGTATTGGATCAAGAAATGACTGATCACGAAATCGGACACAGAAAAGCAAGATTGTAAAGACAGGAGCAGAGAAACCAAAACAGCCAAGGCACTGAAGTTGAAAGAGGAGGTATAAGTGCAAAATCTATGTCAGAGAATTAGGAATCAAAAGTCAAGGTCGGGGCAGGGAAGGAAGGCTATCTGAACCAATAATTTCATAAATGGAGCTCATTTAAGTAATGAATTCGGTCCAGAGCGTCCAAAGCAGTTGAGATGAAACTTAACAGAAACGAAGAGGTCAAAGAATTGGGAAGCTCCAGGAAATGAAGATTCTCTAGGACATTGGCAGGACATGAGACAGAAGGCAAGACTGATCCAGGAGCCAAAGTCTTAAATAAAAGGAGTCACTGCGAGGTGAGGCGATGAAGCAGTGAGGAGGAGGAGCCAAAGGACAGGGGCCTCAGGAGGACAGGGGTGTCAGTGAGCAGCCCTGGCTGGAAACTTCAGTGCCCCCCACGGAGCCAACAAGTCCATGCATTCCATGTCCCAAGCCTGGGAGCCAGGCGCCTCCCCAGGGAAGAAGGGCGCCTGAGAACCATGCGGTGGTCTGTTTGCGGGTTTCTACTTCGATGAGTTTTGCTTTTATATCTGCTAATACCCTCCTACTTTCTTTGGTTTTTTTTCACCTTCTATATTCCAGTCTCTAACGTTAAAAAAGAGTTTTGTTCCTTTACTTTTGATCTATCTCATTTGGTAGTAAAACTCAATAAAAATGAAGAATTCCCTGAGAACCACATTGACTGCAACCCACATGTGAAGATGTAAAGCTCTCATTTTCTGTTCCCAAGCTGCCAGCAACTGAATGCTGTTTTCCCTCTGGCCAAGAGATATTTAGAAAACTGCTTTAAAAAATATTTCCAAGTGGTTAAAAAAATTTTATTATAATGTGGTTTTTAATTCGACCATATGCCATTGTTTTGGAAAATGTGACCTGTACATTTTCAACTTTAGGGATGTATTGAGATTTTCTTTAATGCGTCAAATGGATCGATGTCCTATATTTAATGCCCCAGGGAAACTGAAAATAATGTTCTTTCTCTGCTCTTTGTGTGCAAAGCCATAGTACAGCTTCTTCATCATAGTACCTCTTCCATGTTGTTTTGTAATGTCCCCTATTATGATTGTTGTTCCTTCCCTATATTTTTAGCAGATTTTATTTTATTCGTCTCAGTGCAAAGTAGTTTTGTATATAAAAGTTCGTGACTGTTCTAGCTTCATGGCAAATCATACCTTTTCTTTCCAAATAAAAGGCATTCTTTTTTCCACTTAAAGATCTTAACACTGAGTCTGCTTTGTCTGATACCTACATGGCTAACCTCGTTTTCTTTTGGTTAGCATTTACCTTGCATATATTTATTCATCCATTTATTGTTCAGCCTTGCTGTGTCCCTTTATTTCTGGTGCAACTCTCATAAAAGGCATACAATGGGATTTTACTTTGTGACTATGCCATCTATTTGTGTGTGTGTGTGTGTTTTCCCTTTCTTTTTTGGATTTTTATACCCTTGTTGGCCTTTCTAAGATCAAGCAAGTTTTAGGTTGCTGTTTCTATTTTTGTCCTAGTGTTTTCAAGAATCTGTGTATCGGTTAGTATTTGACTCCACTGAGTAAAACAGAAATCCTAAAACAAGAGAAGCTTAAGAATGTGTACTCTTGGGTGCCTGGGTGGCTCAGTCAGTTGGGCGTCCAACTTCAGCTCAGGTCGTGATCTCGTGTGTGTGAGTTCGAGTCCCACAATGGGTTCACTGTTGTCAGTGCAGACGCTGCTTCAGATCCTCTGTCTCCCTCTCTCTCTGCCTTTCCTCAGCTTAGCTCTCTCTCTCTCTCTCTCAAAAGTAAAATAAACATTTTTTAAAAAAGCTTTAAAAAAAAGAATATGTGTTCTCACATGTAAAAGAAGTCTGGAGGAAGGCAGTCCAGAGCTGGAGGGGATGGGGGGGGGCCTCCACTGTCTTAGGAACCCAGGTCCCTGCTCTCGCTCTGTTCCACCATGCACAGAGAGCGATTTCCATTCTCAAAGTTATACAGTGGCCGCTAGTGTTCTCACCATCATGCCCAAGCTCCGTGCACGAAGAAGAAAAGAAGAGCAAAACAGGGCATGTGTCAGCTGACTCGGCTCCATCAGAGGAAACTTGTCTGGAGTGTCACACAGGGCTTTCACTTCTACATAACTAGCCAGAACATAGTCATGTGGATGTGACTACATCTATGTAGTGTGTATTTAGTATGTAGCTAGCACAAGGGTGGCTGGGAAAACGTGGTCTTTTAGCGAAGTATACCGCCACCTCATTCTATTCTAAAGAAGGAAAGGAGAAGGGATATTAGACAACTGAGCTCTCTGTCAAAACCTACATTCCATTAGCTATTACATTTCATTTTTTAACACAGCTATTTAAAAAGGCATTTCTCTAATAACTAAACACTATGAGCTCCCCTCAAAGTAAGATATGTATCATTTGTTTAATTTTCTGCCTTTTGCAACAATCCCTCCTAAATAATAGCAAAATACTACTTCCATATTATCAGTTATTGTAGTGTATATTCTTATTACAAAGATAAATTCTTAATAATTGTGTGAAATATAGTATTAATAATAATTGTTCTTAAATTTAACTGTAAATTATAATTAGTGCTTACCAACTGTTGTTACAATCTACATTGTACTCTTTATTGAATTTTTAATCTGTTGACAGTAATGTTTTCAATGGCATACAAGTGGCCCTGTTATTTTGTACCTAATTCTTATATGATATTTTCTAACCACAGAAGCTCAGTTTCTCCTTTGTTTCTCCTCAAAACCAAGTAGCCTCTGCTTCCTTGTCCACTGGTATCTACTCTTATAGATGAGTCCTGTGCCATTACAGCTGGCTTTCCTTTGCTTGTGATTTTTTTTTCGGGAAACTCATAAATTATTATCCTCACCCCAAAAATTCACATTCCAGCAAGTTCACCTCGCTGTTCACTTCTCCCCTCAGTAGGCAGTTTTGATCAGAATTATTAGTTCTGATATATCAAATCTAATTATAAACCCCTCTCTTCCTACTTCTCCATATTCTGATTCATTCTTCCAACCTCCCCTTAAACATACCTGATCTCCAAGATCTATCCTCCATGACTCCTACCTTTATCTTCCTAATTTCCATCTCCTTATCTTTTTGCTCTATGCTACGGACATACACTGTACCTGGATTTCCAAGTCAGTGGTTCATTTTACAAACGTGTCTTCCAATTATCTGGAACATTCTTTTGATTAGCAATTTTTTAATTTTTAAGAACTTTTTGTGTAAGGTCAGCCCTTGATTTATAAATACACTATAATATTTATGGATTATAATAATATAAAATTCCCTGAAGATAATAATTATCATTTTTTAAGTTTCTTTCATCCTTAGCTCATTTATTTCTCTTGGCCCTTTTACTTAATGTCATTACTCTTCCACAAATGTTTGCTAGCTTTGCTTCAAGTGAGGTGATAAGTTGAATTTATAGATACCAGGCATTGGGTCCCCAGCATCTGTATGAGGGAAGCTAACCAAGCATAGTCATTGCATTAATGGGATGACCAAATTGTCAAGCGTGTGCTGATTGGAGAGCAGACAACCTGGCAACGATGTGGCTCTCGGGGACTGGCTTTGGGATATCTTATTCTTCTAGAACACAGTTCTTTTAAGTTTTCTGTGACCACTTTGGAGACCTAGACTTACATCCCATCCTGCTCCTCCTCTCTGACCTCTCATAACAGCTGATGTTTTCACATTGGTCCGGGGAGCAAACCCTTAAACGAGCCACCCTGTGAACAGACGAAGGGAAGAAGAAGTGACCTAGCCATACCAAGGAGAGTTATTTGCTTAATTACCTCTGGAATCACCCTATGGCCCACTCCTCCTCCCTGACTGTGATTCTTGAATTCAAAGTCCCCCCAGGAACCTCTAGGAAGAGAGTTTTCATTTCTGCAGCGGCCCTCTCCACATCTCATGGGCGATTCTTACTTCTAGTCTACTTTCTCCATCACGTGAGCCCGGGTGCTTCCCCCTGTTTTTAATTAAAGAGATAATAAATGTTTATTTATCCAATAAATCTTACTGAATAGATCCAATATACCTGTGATGTTTGTAGTACTACAGAGGTGGCAATAAACAAGATCAAAATTGCTGTTCTTATGGAGCTCATTTCATTGCAAGTAGTCAACACACCAGAGTTAGGACAAGGTCAAAAACCTTCATCCCCCCCACACTCTCGAATCCCAGCCCCTGAGGGAACATGTGGAAATAGTTTTGTACGTATTCTTCCACATCTTTCTCTAAGATCATATAAAAAGTATATGGGTTGTTTTGTTTTGTTTCAAATACAGAATCTCAATCTGTGTGTTATCTATAACTTATCTTTTTTCCACTTAGAATTTGGTATATGCATCCTTCCAGATCTGTTTCATTCTTTTAACAGCCTAATAATTTTCCATATTGAAATTGTACCATAATCTCTACAAGTATGCCCCTATTGATAGACACGCTATCTGTTAGTGTGGTTTTAGTTTCCTTTTGCTTTTTAAAATTGGAAGTATGCATGTATCTTTGCTACAGGTCTGTGATAAATACCTTTGTCCATACATTTTGTGTATGGATGCTTTTGTTGCTGCAGAATTATTCCTGTAACTCGGAAGGGTGGAACAAATGAGATATGGATTTTTAATTTTAATAGATATTGTCCGATTATTTTCCAAAAGGGCAGAGCAAGCCATGTTCTCACTGGGAGGATATGAGTGTCTGTTTCCTCATATACTTGACGATGCTCAGTGGCATTTATTTTTTAATTTTTGCCAATACGATGGTGAAAAAGAGTTCCTCGTTGATGCCTTAATTTTCATTTGTCTAATAAGGTAGAGAAGATTTCTATATTCTTATTGGTAATCTGTATTTCCTTTCAACAGATTCCTCTTCATAGTCTTGGCCCGTTTTATGGTTGGTGTTATTTGCTACTTCTTGTCATTTTATAGAAATTCTCTTTATAACATGGATAACAACCTTCTGAATATCACGTGTAACAAAAAAAAAATATTTGATTTGTCTCCTATCTTTTGATATGTGTGTTATTTTTTGGCATAAACAACTTTTAAATTTGTGGGTAATCATGAATGTTTGTTTCTTTTTTGTTTCTCTTGTTTGTCTCCCTTATGTGAGAAGGTATTTTCCATTCTCAAAGTATTTTCATATTCTCCTAAATATTCATCTATTTTTTTTAAGTTTATTTATTTATTTTGAGAGAGAGCACGAGCAGGGGAGAGGCAGAGAGGGAGAGAGGGAGAGAATCCCAAGCAGGCTCCACACTGTCAGTGCAGAGCCCAGTGCGGGGCTTGATCTCACAAACCATGAGATCATGACCTGAGCTTAAATCTAGAGTCAGATGCTTAAACAACTGAACCACTCAGGTGCCCCTTTATCAATTTTTTTCTTTTATTTTTAAGACTTTTTAGACCAGGTGAAATATACTTTATATGTAAGATGAGGTAAGAAACTACTTTCTTCTAGTTGAAAAGCCAATTATAGTTGAGTCATTTATTATGTGATTAATTCATCCACTGAATTCCAACTAGAGTTTGTCTATGTGTTACTCTCTTTAGATCACTCAGGGTTGATGGCTTTATCAGCAGAAAGACGACAGCCTTCTTTGCTGTGGGAAATTGAGGCACTAGTAATCTATCTCTTTAGCTCACTGCACCATATTACTTGAATTATGACAAGTGGCAACATGGGAAGAAGTGCCGCTGGAGAGCAGGGAAGGCATCAGGAGATCAAGTGGTTTGGGCACTTAGTTGCTATGACAACGATGGTGTCATAAAAATCATAGTCATCTGGTTTCTTATAGTGCTAGAATGTGTACTTAGAAGAGTAGGGGATGGAGAGAGAGAGAGAAGCTATGAATCCGCAATTGGAAACGCATGTGGAGAACCGGAGGCCTTCATGGCAACTTTGATTCTCCCATTTCCTGTAGTCACAGGGAAAATATGGCTGGGGACCACAGTGAGAGTCTCACGCGAAAGCTTTCAGAGTTGCAACACCAATTAAAAGTTCAGCCCCTCTAGGTTTCTTATGCTAAAGTTAGGGCACTGGTGAGGAAAAAGGGGAATCTTAGAATGGGGATATTTGGGTAGACATGCTTAATTAAAGCAAAGAACTATGAACTTTCAGATTCCCCTGAATCTCCTTGCCAAGAAGGAGCAGCTTACCACTCTGGTCTTAGCTTATGATTTACTTGAGGATTTTTGCCCCTTGATTTTTGAAAGCTCAATAGTATAATTTTTAAAATATGTTCTATGCAAATTCTACTTGTTTTGTAGTGAGTTGAACATTCAGAATACCTAGTCCAACTAGGAATCTATCCAAAGGATACAGGAGTGCTGATTCGTAGGGGTACATGTACCCCAATGTTGATAGCAGTGTTACCGACAATAGCAAATTATGGAAAGAGCCCAAATGTCCATCAACTGATGGATGGATGAAGAAGATATGGTACATATATACAATCGAACATTGCCCAGCGATGAATAAGAATGATATCTTGCCATTTGCAACAGCGTGGATGGAACTGGAGTATATTACGCTAAGTGAAGTAAATCAGTCAGAGAAAGAGAGATATCATATGATTTCACTCATATGTGCAATCTGAGAAACTTCACATAAGACCATAGGAGAAGAGAAGTAAAAATAAGATACAAACAGAAAGAGAGGCAAACCATAAGAGACTCTTAAATACATAGAACAAACTGAGGGTTGATGGGGGTTGAGAGGGAGCAGGGAAAATGGGTGATGGGCACTGAGGAGGGCATTTGTTGGGATGATCACTGGGTGTTGTATGTAAGCGATGAATCGTGGGAATCTACTGCTGAAGCCAAGACTACACTGTATGTAGCTAACTTGACAATAAAATTTTTTTACTTTTTTAATGTTTATTTATTTTTGAGAGAGAGAGACAAAGCATGAGTTGGGGAGAGGCAGAGAGAGGGAGACACAGAATCAGAGCAGGCTCCAGGCTCTGAGCTGTCAGCACAGAGTCTGATGCAGGGTTCAAACTCATGAACAGTGAAATCATGACCTGAGCCGAAGTCAGACACGTAACCAACTGAGCCACCCAGGTGCCCTTTGACAATAAATTATTAAAAAAAAAAAAAAAAAAAAAAAAGAACACCTAGGCCAGGATATTGTCCCCATTCTTCCTTGAGCTCACACAAGTACCCTGGAAACACCCTTATCAATCACAAGATGATTGGTTAATCCTCACTTTGTCTTTCTTGATCCATCAGTAGCACATGATGCAGTTAATCACAGCCTCCTTGAAACATGTCTTCAAGGCTTCCAGGACCCCACCCTTGGTTCTCTTGCTTCCTGAATGGTTGCTATTGCCCTGTGTCCTTTGTTGATTCCCTCCGTCTTCCTGACCTCATCCTCTTCTCTCTCTGCCCTCATATTCAAGGTAATCACATCTAATCCCTTGGCTTTAAATATTACCCAGCTCATCTCTAGGACTCCAGCCTTATACATCAAACTGCCTGTTTGAAATCTCCACCAAGATGTCTAATGGACCTCTCAAAATAGCACTCATGACTTCCAATATTACCTTCACCCAGATGGGTTCCCTCAAAAATCTATCCCAACTCAGTCCATAGCAACCCCCATTCTTGGAGCTTCTCGGGCCAAAAACCCGGAATCATCTTCCACTCCCCCCCACAATCTCTCTGTCTCACCAACAAGAAATTTTTCAGTAAATTCCACCAGATTTACCTTCAAAATAGTATAGATTCTGACCATCCTCCAGTACTACCTGGTATAAGCCAACCCTATCTCTCCCCTTGATTACTGCAACAGCCTCCTAACTGTGTAGTAGAGTATGCTAATTGCCATCTAATATCCACCCACCCCTTCTTCCTCAGTGACCAAAAACCTGGACATTATGTACAACAGATAAACTACATTTCCCAGCTTCCCTTACACCTGGGTGTGGCCACGTGGCTCCGTTCTGGCTGGTGTAATATAGGCAGAAGTGCTGGGTGAAACTCCTGTGAAGTCTTACGAAAAGAGAACCAGAGAACCCTTTCTCTTCCCTCTCCCAAGCTGCCTCCAGAGTACCAGTGCCTGCAGCCTCAGCATTCACTGTAGAACATGAAGGGCCCATGAGGTTGAGAGCCGGGTAGAAGAGTGAAGGAATGCTAGGGACATGTGAGTCCTTGATGACCTTGTGCAGCTACCTCACCAGCTCTAAGCTGTGTGCCTCTGCAGTTCTTTAAGATGAAAACCTAAACCTATTTTGGGTTTTCTGTAACAGGCAGTGAGCCTAGCTGATAAAGTGGTCTCTCCGCCTTCACAGTCTCCCTCCACAAGGCCAAAATGATCCTGAGATCATTTGGATCCTGAGATCCAAAATGTAAGTCAGATGATATCACTTCTCCACTCAAATTCCTCCTTTCCTTGGGGCTTTCCTTGTGACTTAGATACACAGAAGTCCTTGGAAGGGTCTACAAGGCCCAGGATGATCTGTGCGCCCCATGCTCTGAATCCATCTGCATCTAGTGTCCCTCTTGCTCCCTCCACTTCTGCCACATGGTTTTCTTGCTGGTCCCTAATGTGCCAGGTTGGTCCCGCCTCAGGGGCTCTGCCTGCCAGACTCCTCTCTGATATCTGCCACCCTCGCCCTCTCACTTTCTGCAGCTCAAATGTCACTTATCAAAGAGGTCTTCTCTTACCACCCCACCCCCTGTATGGAATTCTCTATTAGCTATCTCCATCATAGAACTGGAGTCTTAAGTGCATTTGTCTATATTCTGTGCCTTCCTCTCCCTCAAGAAAGATACACGCTCATGACTACAAAGACCTTTTCTGTGTTGATCACTGTTCTTTCTCAGTTGGGGCCCAACTTGGAAAACAAATAAACCTGATAATTCAACACAGAGGGAACGAAAGCATGGAATAGTTACCCAGGTATGAAAGAAGTTGAGAAAGCACTCCCAGAACAACAAAAGGCAAAGAAGAAGGGGAGCACAGCAGGGAGGGTGGTGAGGAGCTTGACCCTAAGGCTCAGGGAGGCACAGGGAGGGAGGAGGGTGCGGAGCTGGACAAAAAGCCCGTGGAGGAGACACCCAGCCTCAGGTTTCCACATGGAATGTCAGCAGAGCTGTTTTGCGTCTTCCACAGTGTGGGTGTCTCCCAGTTCAGAGGAGGCATGCTGAAGGCGGCACGCACAGTCTCAGCCCCAGGTCACACAGACAGGCATCGGTGTGCAGACACAGTGCACCTCACAGGCACGGGTGTTCATTTCTCATCGCTCAGCCAGCCCTTACCAACCACAAGAGAAGTGGACTCTATTTCAACCTCCACCCCAACCAGGGAAAATGACTTTATGGCCTCCCTCACTCACCCAGCCCATACTTCTGTGTCATCAGAGTCAGAGGTCATCTCCCTGAAACCTCAGGCCATCCTCTGCTGGGGACAAAGAAACTGCACCACATGTTGTCCCAACGTCTCACCTCCAGCCAAGTAAAGTCTGTGGCTTTTGGAGGGTTATCTGCCAATACTCAATTTTATCCTGATTCCCCAAGACCTTGGGAAGCCTTTCTGAGCCACAGCCACCAGGGTGAATCACAATCTTGTCTCCATGGGAACGCAAACATGAAGAGGATGGGTTTTCTCAGGACAGCCTTTTAATGTCTCTTTATCTCTCTCTTTCAGAATCTTTCACTCTAGACAGATCTCTCTTAACTTTCTGTCTCTCAAACCCCTCCCTCTCCCTCCTGATCCCTTCCTGCCTTTCTTTGCATACGTCTCCATCTCTATGTGTGTCTCTGCCCATCCACCCATGACAGACCCAGCACTTCCCTCTCTCTTGATTCATTCAAACATGCCCTGCTCTATGGACCCTCAGTTCCCAGGGACCCAGACAGGGACTCAGACCCCTTTGCCTAAAGGGCCCTCCTTCAGTTGCCTTTCTCCCTCTATCCTTCACCTGTCCCTAAATCCACTGAGCCACCTCTTGCTACCTGAGGGCATTTACTTTGCTCTTTGGCAGGTGTTTCCCAGGGCTCCATGCCAGCCCCAGCCTGGCATTTACTTTGGCATTGCTATTGCCCTGCAGTACACTCTCCCAAGGTCATAGTGAAAGTGGGCTGGGGAAGGGGAGAGGGCAGTGGACCCTGTAAGAGAAGATTTTTTCTAAGCGCCCTGGGCTCCTACCGCCTCTTAATAAGCAACGCACATGCCTCCAAGCTCTAAGCTTGGGAGGTCACTCAGGACTCTTGGGAAGGTAGTCATGTTCTGGGAAAACAAATGAATGGACCTCTTTCTAATTCAGCCCTGACCCTCTCTGAAGGCTCCCCTAGGCTGTGGAGCTGTTACATTCTTCCCTCCAGCTGTCCTGCTCCTCGAGGCACCTCTTCCTCTACGACTGGCCCAGAAGAGTTAAAATTAAATCAAATTAAAAGTGTAACTTCTGCACAAATTCACAGACTAAACATATACAATATACCCATACCTCACACAGAAATACCATACCACACGCACACATGCACAGCACGCACACACACACATATCATGCACACAAATCCTCAGACTCAACACACACACACACACACACACCACCTCCCTCATATGCTCTTATACTGAAACCATCTGGCTGGCATCTCACCTTCTCCCTGTCTCCTCATGTCCAGTCAGATGGCAAGTCCTGTCTTTGCCAACCCTGCGGTGTTGATCTAATGCATCCCCCCCTTCTCCACACCCTCTGTCCTCAGACTGTATCAGGCCTTTAATCTCACCCTTGTGACCTTCCCTCTTACATCACATGCTAGATTACCTTCCAACTCTTTTACTGAACTTTACTCAGGACTAGAGGGTAAGGACCCTGTCGTGGCTGTCTCTCAGACCCAAGAGCCCAGGATCTCTTCAAGACCGCTCAGCCAATAAGGGGCAGAACTGGGATTCAGACCCAGTCACTCTGACCCCAGAACACGTGCTCCAGTGGGTCCTGGCCTTCCCAAGGTGAGCTCACAGCACAGCTCGTACTGTCCCTTGCTGGCTCCTGCCTCCCTGGTCTCTGCTCCCAAGCTGCCTTGAAAAGGTAGAAATCTCCCCAATCCTGCTCCACTTCTTGCCCGGGAACTCTTACACCCCTCCGCCCAGCAGCTCATCAATGACACAGCCTACCCCCTCCAGCTGTCAAGAGCCCCTTGCCTCCCTACATACGGTCAGCTATGAAGCACTGGTCCCAGTGAAGCATCTGGTCAGAGGACAGAGAGCTCACAGCAAGTCTAAGAGAGAGAGCCACACTCCAAGGCTCAGTGTCAGAACTTGCTATATATTGTCTACCACTGGCCAGGAACCACTTCACCCTACAGTGAAACCTTTCTTGTTCTCCCCAGCCCTACACACACACACACACACACACACACACACACACACACACATGCACGCACACACACTACCCTTATAGCTTCATCCTAATTATAGACCCCAGAGAGTAAGAAAACTCTATGACAAAAATAACCGACTGTAGATCTCCTGTCTTAAAGAAGACTGACAACTTTCACCCAGAAGCAGATGGTTTTTCTATTTGTTTTGTTTTGTTTGTTGCTTAAAAATATATCCTGAGGATCTCTGAGAAGCCTGTTGTTGGAAAGATGAGGTTCCCATAGGCAATAAGAAAGCAGGACAGCTAAGCTAACCAGCGTGCTGGGCGGGTCCTGCAGGTGGTAAGCTCTCAATAAACACTTGCTTTGTGAATGAGTGAGGGGAAAAATGTAAAAAACAGAAACATTAGTAAAGGGGGCCTGGGGAGGGGACAAGAGCCAGCCGACAGCGGAAGTCCAGGAAGAGAAGCTTTGTGGCAAGATGAGAGGCCCAAAGTGGAGGCAGGACAGTGATAAATTCCGTGTCAGCCGTGGCTGATGACATGCGCTGCTGGTGATGAATGGTCAGTACAAAATTCTCATCCTGTGACGTCAACCCGAGTGTTCAGCAAGAGCCTCTCTCCCGCAGCAGCTTCCTGGTGGTGGTGTTTGGAAGAATTCGGACAAAGTGGACCAAGTCTTGTGTCTGGGGAGATTCAAAGCCAATGGAATAGCTACAGGGAATAGGAAATCATAGGGAGAAATGATCATGGGAATAGAAATTCCCGGGGATCACTAATACTTGGGGGGGATGAACTAGACCCCCCCCCATATGTTACTTTTCAGGTTTAAAAAGGAGATAGTGAAGGAGGTTGGAGGACAAGGAGACTCCCAGCCTTGAGAAAGACATATCTGTAAATATACAGCCAGTGTCAATCCACAACACAAAGCTGCATACGTACAGCAAAAAGTAAAGTTGGAATAAAGAATTATCCTCCCACCCCAGCTCCACTGGACACAAGACACGGCACATCTGCTTCCCTCCCCACTGCCAGTCCAGCGGGTATGGATGGAATGACACCCACCCAAGCCCCTTCCCTCGAAGTGTCACTGATCCATTAAGGAAGTTAAGTCCCTCCCCGTACCTAGCGGGCCGTCCTCTGTTATCAACTCAGAACAGGAAGCGAGGGAGAGAATGTAGTTCTACCCGAGAGACCCAGAGGGAACCAAGGATGGGGCCTTCCGGGGCGTTTCGGGATACACCGCCTCCTGAGGTCCCTGGAATCTCAGCAGGGAACAGGAACCCTGATGTCCTTCATTCTCCACTGCGCAGCTTCTTTGTCCCCAAGGCCTGCTCACACGTGAACTCGCAGGAACATAAAAATCCTGTTTGTCCAAGTCATTTTCATGAGCAAATTGGCAATTCACGTCCCTGGGCTTGCCTCCCTGGTGCCTCTGGGGATTAAAGGACGGGTCAGGCGGATGGGGACTTGGCCAGGACCCAATTCGGGTCCCATCAGTACTTTAGAACCAGCTCCAATTGCCAAAAGTAGATAAAGGCACAGAGTTAAACTTTAGGGAGCCCCTTTAGGGAGCCTGCTTCGAATCCTCTGTCCCCCTCTCTGCCCCTGCCCCACTCATGTTCTTTCTCAAAAATAAATAAACATTCAAACAAAAACCATCCCAGTCTTTAAACAATCCTGTCTCCTTTATATTTACATCATCCTCATTTACAAGGATCCCCTAAATCAGTTCCACTAAGCTGATTTGTCCTGGTTTTGCCTCTTCCCTTCCACACCCAAGTCTCACAATGAGCAGCCTCTAGCTTGGCAGCTCTGACTTCTACCTTCCCTGCCCTCTAATTCTGCCCCATAGGCCTCTTCCTTCAGGAGATCCCCTGAAATATACTGCCTCCCCCACATCTTTTCAGGATCTAATGATGTCTTGGCCTTCCATTGTTTTGGGACAAAGGAACTTCACTAAATATGTCAGTGGCCTTGCTAAGGCCAAGTCCAAGATATGTGATGACAAGGTGAGAACAAGTTTGTCACAAATAAATTAGAACTTTCACATCCAAGTGGCCACTATCTTCTTTAAACTAGTCATTCTGAGAGGCAAAGCACTTGTTACAAAAGAGTACTCAATTATCCTTTCTATGTGGAATCTAAAAAAGTCAAACTCAGGAACAAAGGGTAGAGTGTGGTTACCAGGGGCTGGGGGGGGGGGGGGGTTGGGGGGGGGGGGGGGGGGGAAGACATGGGCTGAGTCTGGTCACAAGGCATAAACTTCCAGTTCTAAGATTCACAGGTTTGGGGGTCTAATGCATATAGCATGGTGGTGANGGGGAGGGGGGAAGACATGGGCTGAGTCTGGTCACAAGGCATAAACTTCCAGTTCTAAGATTCACAGGTTTGGGGGTCTAATGCATATAGCATGGTGGTGATAGCTAATAATGCTGATTCGTACACCTGACTGCAGCTAACAAAGTAGATCTTAAATGTTCTCACTACAAAAAAGGAATAGTAGCTATGTGACAGGATGGAGGCAGTAGCTAAGGCCCTGGTGGTGACCATTTTGCAATATACAAATGTAGCAAATCAACACTGTTGTACACCTGAAATTTAACACAGTGTGATGTGTGAATTATGTCTCAATAAAGCTGAGAAAGAAAGAAGAAAGAAAGAAAGAAAGAGAAAGAAAAGAAAGGAAGGAAGGAAGAAAGGAAGGGAGGAAGGGAGGAAGGAAGGGAGAAAAAAGAGCATCTATTGTTCCCAATATATTTGTGGAAACTACCCCTTTAAAATGACTTTTAGAACCTTGTTAGCAATCCATGCAAACTGGAAAGCCTCATATCAGTACCATCCAGCCCTGTTCTCAACTTCAGTCTCTCTCATATTCCTCACTGTTGGAACTTAATGCCTTTTGACTGTTTCCAAATATCCACTCAGTCTTCTTAGGTCTGTGATGTGTCACATGAGAGTATTCACATTCTGGGACATTTATTCAAAGGTGTTTCTCTCTTTGCCTTCTGGCCATACCTGGTGCACTTGACCAAGGTGACTCATCAGCTTGCACCTACTCGGGGCAACAACTCACTACTGCAGTGCCACCAGGTGCTTGACGGAGAGACGGGTGAAGTTGAAGTGGTCAGTGTGAGATGACTCATGTAAAGAGAGTTCATCCTTGCATCTTGGATATATAAGGTGTCTCCTCCATTGGACTAGGGACTCCTAGAGGTATCGGATCATTCCTTCCCACTGAATTCTGTATTTTCCATCCCCCACTCTCTAGAGAGGCTGTGAGCTCTACACATGGGTATGAGGACTAGAGAAAGAACATGCAGGATGCAAGGACAGTCAGACTTTGATAGAATCATTAGAACTTTCCACAGGAGGTCCATGGAGGACAGCCTCTCATGCCACCCAGGTACAAAAGGGTGTTTTTTAACCATCTCAGGAGAAAAAAAAGAAAAATCTTCGTGGAGTAGCCTCTACCTCTCTGGCCCTATGCCTTTCCACCCTGATCCCATTTAGGAGTGGCACTAAACTTGGGGCACTTATTTTAAATTAGTGAAAAAATTCTTTACCACTCAGATCCCTGCCTTTCACCTTCATTCTTATGAGTATATCCCCTCAAATTCTGTAGAGACAGAATCTTCTTTTAAACAGGTACCTACCTCCCTAACACACATGAAATCCCTTCTCTTTCTGTACATTTAATAACATTGAACCTGGAACCTATTATTAAATAATGGCGGGAAATACTCAGAACACATGTTCCTATTTCTCAAGCCCCCATTGCTGTGAATAATTTCTTAATTAACTCCTGAGATCAGGAGTCAGGCAATAAGAGCACTGGGTCAATGGTAGGTAGCGATGTCTATAAAGACCCTACTATGTGGAAGTTCTGGTGTTGGTATCAGAGATCCAATCCCCTCTTAGAAAAGACTGGTGCAAGTTGCAAAGTTTGCAGTGGTTGGCTCAGTTCTAGTGCTCTGCTCTTGGAGATGATTTGGATCCTAGAGTCAAAGTTCTTCCCTTTGCCAACCACCCACCCATACACTACACACACACACACACACACACACACACACACACACACGTGCCCCAGTACAACTCCCAGACTCAAACCTTCAGACATGCAGTACTTATCCATTCCCTCCATCTCTTTATCAAATAATTGCCAAGTCTGTGCTACCTTTAAGTATTTATCCAGAAAATCCCCTTTTCTGCACCCCCTGACCCTAAAGTACATCAGAAGCTCATTATATCTCTTTGAGGATATCCCCCCCCCCCCGTTACAAGCCAGATAAATCTAATATTCTTTATCTCAAATTTAATCCCAAGCCCAATTGCGAATCCTTTGATGATAGGGATCTGCTATACTCATCTCTCTAGGACAAGTGCCTAACAACAATGTTTATCTGATGGAGAAGTGGGGCTCACACCTGCCTGTACTGTCCCATCTCCCACTATCTCCCCCCTCCCACGGCCAGGAATCTCTCCCAAACACTTTTTTTTTTTTTTTCTGAGACAGAGAAAGAGACAACGTGAGCAGGGGACGGTCAGAGAGAGAAGGAGATACAGAATCTGAAACAGGCTCCAGGCTCTGAGCTGGCTGTCAGCACAGAGCCCGATGTGGGACTTGAACCCATGAACCGCGAGATCATGACCTGAGCCGCAACTGGACACTTAACCGACTGAGCCACCCAGGCGCCCCCCAAACACTCTTGATCAGAGAACCAACTGACCCAGACCCTCCAATTCCTGATCACCTTTATGTTCACCTCCCGCTGAGCCCACTGCCCCCTGCAGACGTACCTGACCTTCCTCCCTGGAAGGTCCCCAGCCCCTCCAAGAAGCAGCCATTCAGATGGGGCAGGGCTGCTCTCCTACAATGAGATGCTGCAACTTAACATTCCTCCAACACTTCCCACATGGCCTTTCCCAGGGAACCTTACCTGGGCCACACTCCACAGGGCACCATGCAAGGCCACAGGCAGAATCCCTGACCTAGACTTGAAAAGATGGGGAAGATTCAGAGAACTCCAGGAAAAGCTTTCCATAGAAAGATTCTTGGGGCACCTGGGTGGCTCAGTCGGTTCAGTCTTCTGCTCAGGTCATGATTTCATGGTTCGTGAGTTCAAGCCCCACACTCGGGGCCTCTGCTGTCAGTGTGAAACCTGCTTGGGATCCTTTGTCCCCCCCCCCCCACCCTTTCTCTGTCTCTTCCCTGTTCTCTCTTTCTCTCTCTCTCTCTCTCTCAAAAATAAATAAACATTAAGAAAATTTTTTTTAAAGAAAGAGATTCTTAACCTGAGTCTGAAAGAACAAGTAGATATAGACACACTTTAAATAAGGCAATGGCTCTCAAGTTTAGGGAACAACAGAGGAAAAGTTATAAGTTAATGGAAAACCTTGATCTACTGAGAAAGTCTCAAAAAAAAAAAAAAATCTGTGTCGAAAGCATAACCTCAAATAAGGGACTGAGGAGAGGAAAAACTAAAAATGCGTCAGGGCCAGATCATTAAAGGCCGTGTTTGCTCTGCTAAATATCAGAAGTTTATTCTGAAAGACGGCTCAGAGAGTTGGAAGATTTTAAGCAGGAAATGACACGATCATATTTAAATTTTAAAGACCATTCTGGCAGCAAGTGGAGGATGCATCAGATCATGGGAACTAAACCCATTCTAAGGCTGTTCCTGACTGGCTGGAGATATAGCAAGGGTTTGGCCTGAATCAGGGGCACTGAAAAGAAGAAAAGGGGAAGAATCAAGAGGACCCTCCCAGGCTGCAAGGCTGATTAGATGCGGGGATGAGTGAAAAAGCTAGGGTAACCCCAAGATTTCTGACTTGCTCATTTAAGAATGCGTTCACGCCATTAGGTGGGATGAGAAACACCAAAGGAACAGCGGTTCTGGGGGTGAGAATAATAAAAATGATACTGAGTTTGAGATGCCTGTGAGACATTCAGTGGAGGCCCACCGGGAAGTTGTACAGACACATCTAGAAGCCCAAGAGCTACCTGGGATGGAGATGAAGAGATGGGATTGGTCAGTAGATAAGATGGTTAAAGTCATGCAAAGTCCCTGAGCACGGAAAGCAGCTCAGGGTTCGTGGAAGGTTTGAGGAGAGAAGGCGATGTGTGAGTGGGGAGCATATTTAATGGAGAAATATAGGGCAGTGGTAAATGCTCAGTGTAGGTTTGCAGTCACTTAAATCAAGACCGCCCTGCTGATGATTTTCTCCAACAATGTTCAGGTGAGTACAGGCACCAAACAGGCGGGGTTGGGATTCTTAGACAGTTGTTACTATGCTTAAAGACCTCTTTTCATCAAAAAAAATTTTTTAATGTTTATTTATATTTGAGAGAGACTGTGCATAAGTGGGGGAGGGGCAGAGAGATGGAGACAAAACCTGAAGCAGGCTCCAACATCTGAGCTGCCAGCGCAGAGACCGACACAGGGCTTGAACTCACGAGCAGTGAGATCATGATCTGAGCCGAAGTTGGACGCTTAACTGATTGAGCCACCCAGGCACCCCATTTAAACTAAAGTATGAACAATTTTATGCAAACTGCATTATTATTTAAACGTCCAGGATAAACAATACCAGACTGTCTGAGTGTCCATGAACAATTTTTGCCTCCTTCCCAGATTATTGCAGACCCATTTTCTAGAAGGTTTCAATCTTGCTGGCAGGGGGGTGGGGGAGGGGCATCTTTACACTGCACTTTAACATGAATTGAGTGTTTTAAATATTTGAATCCCCTGAAAGGAGATTAATATGTAGTGAAAAACTAGTAGAGAATCACTTGTGGTGCAGGTGACCCAAATCATAATCCAAAAATCCAAAAAGTCAGAAACCCCACTGAGATTATTGCCATTTTGTGAAATGGAGGTGTGGCGCGATGTTCCCGAATTCTCCATTCATTTGGAGGATCCATGGATTCTGGTAATGACGTTTTCCTAAAATTCTGCTTTGATTTTTTCCTCTCCACAGGGGTCAGACCTGACAACTAAGGGCCATCTTTTTCACTGGAAGTTTAACTGATGCTCTCCTCTTTTCCTAAACAATCAGTCAGATAATAAGGGTGACTGGGCCCTCTCCCAGTGCTGTATTTGCAAGAGACCTAGGTGGCCTATCTTTGACAAAGAAATCTTTTCAAGATATTAAGCATTCTAATATATTGATTCTGATGTCCTGATAGTTTCCCAGAGGTCCCCAGAATTTGCCAACACCTCTCACCCAAGGAGTTCAAGGCAGACTATATCTGGAAGACCATTTATTTCCAATAGTTCTGGGGAACAATGGAAAAAATTACAGAATAGCAATCACTTAATATTTTTAGCAAGTTATAATACAAGTATGAATGTTGAAGTTCATAGAAGGTAACAGACACGTCATGCCTCAAACCATACATGAAAAAATAACTTAAGCAGAATAATTATTCTGGCTGTGTACTCACAAGCTTTAATCCGCATCTGAGCCATCTCTGTCTGATGGCACGTCAACTGGTTTTATTCTCAAGAATATTCTTTCAATATGATTTTATTATTTTTTACCTCTTATTAAAATTGCCAGTAACCTTTGGCAAAGTTGCATTTTATAATAAATTTGAAATTGTTGGCACCTTTAATTAACTCTTTTCTATAGATCATGATATTTTAAGTAAGAATAATACTCTCCACAATTGCTGACGTACCTGGTAAACTCAGAAAATTCTGCCAAAAAAAACACTTCATTCTAACTTTGTCTTATTGAAATGTGTAAATATCTCAGGCCAGAAATCTCCAGATACTGTCTTCTATCCTGTTCAGAGTAGCATTACTTGACACATATTTTTAGAAGGCAAAAAGAATTGACAAGTAATCTTTACTTACGATTCTTTGACTGTTTCGCCAGATTGAGATGTTGCAATATCATACGCCTTCTTAATTGCATCGAATTCCAGAATAAAATATCAATTTGTTTGTTTAAATATAGAAACTCTGTCAAAACATTCTTCCCACAAGGTTGAGCTATTCTAAAATCTCAAAATTAAACCTTGTGTAATGTTTGAGTGCTCATCGTTTGATTTGTTTGGTAGTTCGCTAGCTTTTATGGAAATAAATTTTAATGTCCTTCTGTTGCAGGCCTCACTTTCCATTATTGCAATGTACTAAAAGCTTCAAACACTGAAGTTTTTGGCATTTCATTGATTGAGTATTTTGATTAAAGACTTCCCATGAATTTTAAATAAAATGTACCCAGAATTCAGAGATTAATGTCCACGAATATAAATCAATAATAATAATAATCTGCTTATATTTTAAATTAGGTTGATGACATCAGCTTCCTCACTAATGATATTCATATAATTTATGATATGGATGTTTTTGTTTTTATATTTATTATGTATATATGGATGCTTATACATATATTAAATATATACTAGATTGTAATTTTATATATATATTTATAAGTTTAATGCACATTTGTTAAGTTTCAACAACTATAGCTCTGCTTGGTTTGGTAGAATCCTATTGCTTACTTGGCCTCAATTATAAATTATATAGACACCACAGGCACATTCCTATTTTTTTAATTTTAAAACATTTTTACCACATTATGATCCACCAAAACTTATATTCCTATTATCCCCATAAAAACAAATCATTTTTCTCTTCAAATTTTAACTGTTTAAATTTACAATAGCACTCCCAATCACATCAAATGGACTTCCAAAATCTTTACTTTGATTCCGTGGTTTGGTTGGGGGGGGGAAATTGAACCATTATTGGAATTGATTGATTTTCTACTTGAAATATCTGATTATATTGATAATGAAATCAGTATCTTTTAAATGTTTGCCAAGTGCTTTTGTTAATGGAGCCAATAATTTCACAACTAGAAGTTCACTCTTCACACGTGCTCAAGAAACCTTGGAATTTAAAATTAACAAAAATTTTGGGGTGCCTGGGTGGTTCACTGCGTTGGGTGTCTGACTTCAGCTCAGGTCATGATCTTGGGGTCATGGGTTCAGATCTCACGACAGGCTCTGTGCTGACAGCTCAGAGCCTGGAGTCTGCTTCGGATTGATTCTGTGTCTTCCTCTCTCTCTGCTCCCGCCCTGCTCACACACTGTCTCTCTCGCTCAAAAAAATAAAATAAAAACATGTTTTAAAAATTAAAAAAAAAAAAAAAAGAGGAATGTGGGTTAAGCCTATTAGATGTGTGCCAAATCCAGTCCTAGAGGTTAGGAGATTTCCCAGAGAACATGACGTAAGAGGAAAGCTGTAAAAAGCATCACTCAAATAGCGGATTAGAGATGAAGAAGACGGTGGCATTTCAGAAATAAGGATCAGCAATGTGCACAATCCCAGGGTAAGTGAACCAGGCCCACTGAAGGTCCTGACAGAAACCCTATATGGCCAGGACATAGACCAAGGTGCGAGAAATGGAAGAGAAACACTGAGGATTGGCAGGGAGAGGCCAGATCACAAAGGATCTTGTCAGCAGCATTTAATTTTGGGTTTTAAAGATGCCAGGAGAAATTAAAGGGCAGGAGAGAGTGGAGATAATCCACAGAGCAAGATTTCTGCAAACGCAGAAGATGGGATTCAGAGCAGAGACGAAGAGTTAAGTCTCAGACAAGAGAAAGGAAAACTCAACATAGTAACGCTGGAGGAAGAGAAAAGCGAATGTGAGTACAGGTAAGACTGTAGATGTTGCCAGGAAATAGAGGGAATGTATGTCAAAGCCCTTCTATTTCCTCTGGGAAACCGGTGAGTTACCCCGCTGTGGGTGAGGCAGGATGTGCAGGGATGGGTGGATTAGGGAGCTCCAGGAAGGTCTGTATGGCTTCTGTGGAGAATGGGAGGCAGCACCAACGAGGAAAGCATTGCGGGTCTGCTTGGAGAGTTGAGAGCCTAACTGAGGTTACAAGCCAGCGGTGTAAATGTATCATCTCTCTAATTTTGCATATTTTCTTTCCTAGATGTGCTCAAACCTGGAATAAACCTAGAGAAGGCACATGACCAGATTCATCAAGGATGGAAATTTTGCCAGAGTTTGTAAAAATGGGGCTAGGGAGTAGCAGAGATTGGCAAAAGAATCGTCTAGGTGGTGGGCCGTGTAATTTAACCTGGAAAGAGAAGCGAGTGAACACTGGAGTCGGTACATACGTATAAAGAGAATATGGGGCGCTGGATGGTTCAGTTGGTTAAGCGGCGGACCTCGGCCTCAGCCTCGCCGTTCCCAAGTTTGAGCGCTTGCATCCGGCTCTGTGCTGACACTCAAAGCCTAGAGCCTGTTTCAGACAGATTCTCTCTCTCTCTCTCTCTGCAGCCCCCCCCCCCACACTCTCTCTCAAAAATAAATAAACATTAAAAAAACGTTTTAAAGAGAATAAAAAGATCAGGGAAGTGAACTTTGCAAAATAAATGGAAAGGAAGTATCAAAATGAGAGCGTTGGATTGATAAGAGGTTGCGGTCATGGTTTTAAGAGGTAGGAGAGCTCCGCGGGGCGCCTGGGTGGCTCAGTCAGCTCAGGACCAACTTAAGCTCCGGTAATGATTTCGCGGTTGGTAGGTTTGAGCCCCACACGAGGCTCTGCACTGACAGGCTGCTTGAGATTCTCTCTCTCTCCCTCTCTGCCCCTTCCTCGCTGGTGCTCCCTTTCTTTCAAAATAAATAAATAAAGGGGCGCCCGGGTGGCGTAGTTGGTTAAGCGTCCGACTTTCGCTCGGGTCATGATCTCGCGGTTCGTGGGTTCGAGCCCCGCGTCGGGCTCTGTGCTGACTGCCAGCTCAGAGCCTGGAGCCTGTTTCAGTCTGTGACTCCCTCTCTCTCTAACCCTCCCCTGCTCACGCTGTCTCTCTCTCTCTCTCTCTCCTAGAAATAAATAAAACATTTAAAAAATAAATAAATAAATAATTAAATAAATAAATAAATAAACTTTAAAAAAGTAGAGTAGCTTTGAGTAACGTCCAGATCTGTGCCCTGGCCGTGGCCTTTGGGATGAAAGTCAAGATAAGGTCAAGGAACCGGCAACACGGACTGCTGAGTGGGTCATGCCGGTGGATCCTTAAAGGTGTGCAGAATATTGAGACCAAAGGGAGGGCCAGCACCCAGGAGTCAGTGGCGCCGTCGGAGGGCTCAGCGGGTGAGCCGGTGAGGCGGGGTGCGCAAAGGACCCAGGACCCCTCACAGGAGGGGTTGTCAGTGGGACGTCTGGACACCGCAGTGGAGTCCAAGGTGATGACACTGTGTCCTCCGGCGCCCCCCCGGAGGGCCTAGCCGTGGGAATGAGTGAGCCACACTTCAGAAGGAAAGGGAGATGTTTGGGGACGGCCGTGCTTCTTTCGGTCGGGATTGCCTCCGTTTGTATTTAGTTAAATAATTTCTGGTTTTATAGAGATTAATCCCCTCCTCTCCTTTTTTCCAGAGTGTTCGTTTGGCCATTTTCCACCTACTAAACTAGCCACTGAACTTTGGGGGGGGGGGGGGGGGGGGGGGGGGGTGGGGGGGGGGGGGGGGGGGGGGGGGGGGGGGGGGGGGGGTGGGGGGGGGGGGGGGGGGTTTCGGGGGGGGGGGGGGGGGGGGGGGGGGGGGGCGGCAGGTATTTTCTTCTCATAAAAGCAATGAACACCAGGGGTCCTCCGAGAGCTGTGTTGGCAACAATCCTGGTAAAGATGTGCAGGGTTCACAGAGCACTCCTTTCCAGACAATCGTAATTTAACATTCCGTTTCCTTTTCGACCCAATATTAAGACTGTTCTTTCGGGGCGCCTGGGTGGCTTAGTCGGTTAAGCGTCCGACTTTCGCTTAGGTCATGATCTCGCGGTTAGTGGGTTCGAGCCCCGCGTCGGGCCCTGTGCTGACTGCCAGCTCGGAGCCTAGAGCCTGTTTCAGTCTGAGACTCCTTCTCTCTCTGACCCTCCCCTGCTCACGCTGTCTCTCTCTCTCTCCTAGAAATAAATAAAACATTAAAAAAAAAAATTAAAAAAAAAAAAAGACTGTTCTTTTTCCCCAGGGGTTAGGTTTTGTTGTTGTTGTTGTTGTTTTATTAGTTCTCAAGGTGCCAGGGTGGCTTAGTTTGTTAAACGTCTGCCTCTTGATTTTGACTCAGCACATGTTCTCAGTTGGTGGGATCGAACTTCGCTAATAGCAGGGAGCCTGCTTAGAATTCTCTATTTCCCTCTCTCTCTACCCCTCCCCCATTCGCTCTCATTCTCTCTCTCTCTCAAAATAAATAAACTTAAAAAATTATTACTAATTCTCTTTCATCTTTAATTTCTAACTTGTATTATCTTGTATTAAGAGAATAGCCATTATAAGTTCTTCTGGGAGAATTGATTCAGGTTTTCTTTGATATGTAGTTTTTAGCCAATTTTGTAAAGCCCTGTGGGTGTTAGAAAGAATGTTTTTTCTCTTCTCATTGAGTGTAACACTCCAAGCAAGCTTGCGCATTGTGTTCTTCAAACAGTCTCTGTACAAAATTGTATTTGGTCGACGTAAATTGTCACTTCCCGAGACTTACAGAATGATGTCTCCTACAGAGATTAAAATCTAAAGCTAATCTTTATTTTTATAAAAGTTATGCTTTGTTTCAATGCAAGTTCAGTGCATAAAAGTTTGTAACTATTATATCTTTTTGCCATATTTCACCTATCTTCTAGCAATGCTATTTAAAATTTTTTAATGTTTATTTATTTTTGAGACAGAAAGAGAAAGAGAAAGAGAGAGAGCATAAGCAGGGAAGGGACAGAGACAGAGGGAGACATAGAATCTGAAGCAGGCTCCAGGCTCCAAGCTGTCGGCACAGAGCCCGGTGTAGGGCTCAACCCCATGAACCATGAGATCATGACCTGAGCTGAACTGGGTCGCTTAACCCACTGAGCCACACATCCCTCTAGCTATGCTATTTTAAATAGCACTTTACATTTCCTTTCATAATATTTGGCCCTTGAGTTCTATTCTGCCAGATATTAATATTGCCATCCCATTTACCTAATATCTCTTTAACCATCCTTTATTTTCCTTCAACTTTTGTTTATCATTTTTTGGTGTGTCTTTTATAAAAGAATTCTATGACTTCAGTACACTTTCTAACCTGCCATTTACTTATTTTGTTTTCTTGTTGTTCTTTATTTCTTTTTTATTCTTCTGCTTTCTTAACGTTTGCTGAAATGAGCCGTCGTTGTTCTTCTTATTCTTCTATCAGTTTGGAAAGTCTATAAATCAGTGAGGATTCAGTGTGGCTGTATAGAATAGAAACCCCAAAATAAACAGTTTAAAGACATGCTTTTTCCTGCCCAACCCTCCTCAAACAAGCAAAAAAAATCCCAAAAAAGTCTAGAGAAAGCCAGTCAAGCGCGGGCAGAGAGGCTCCACTGGCTTCAGCAACCCAGCCACGTCATCTCTTTCTGCTCCACCATCCTCAAAACAGAACTCTCCGTTCTCAAGACCATGGGCAGCTGCAAGGACTTTAACCATCGTGTCCAATTTTTTTAAATGTTTATTTATTTTTGAGAGAGACAGACAGACAGAGTGTGAGCAGCAGAGGGGCAGAGGGGGAGACCCAGAATCTGAAGCAGGCCCCAGGCTCCAAGCTGTCAGCACAGAGCCCGCCGCGGGGCTCTAACTCACAAACCGTGAGATTATGACCTGAGCCAAAGTCGGATGCTTAACCAACGGAGCCACCCAGGCACCCCTGACTGTGTCCAATTTCTAAGCAGGCAGAAGAAAGAAGGGAAAAGGCCACAGAAGGCATGGGTCAGCTGAGTCACCTCCTTTTAAGAAGCCTCTCCTGACATTTCACACAGCACTTCCATTTACGTTTAGTGGCCACTACTGCAGGAGCAGCTGGGAGATGGTGTCTTTTAAACAGACACATTACCTCCCTAAGGAAATCAGAATTCCATTACTAAGAAAGAAAGCAAGAGTGGATACTAAGTAGCCAAGTAACACACTGCCACCATCTACATACTCTACTCATTCTTTTTGTAAATATATTGTAAATTTCTAACAAACTTATCACATCTATTTTTGTATCAGTATCAACAATAAATATCCATGACTTTCCCCCCAAAAGTAGATCTGCATTATGTATAATTTACCCCTCTGTTCCATGCAGGCTTCCAAGATTTTTATGAAATTATGCATAATTTTATTTCAGATATTGTTAGTTTTCTTGTTAGTATAATATATAACATATAAAATAGTCATATGCAATTTTATACATAGTGATACATGATATGTGATTAAACTATATATAATATAGAATAATTGTCAAGAAAACAGAAAACAGATATTTTTTATATTTCTCTATTCCTATTTTAAGAATCACTTCTTTACCGTTATATTAAACATGGTGATGATAACAAGAATTTTTTACATGTAGTTATAAATTCTGTGGGTTTCTCTGCTTCTCCTTCGTCTGTATCATGTCCTCCTTTCTTGAAGTTGTATTGCTTGTGGACCAATTTTTCCAAAAAAGGAGCATGAGTGACTTCCTGTTATAGCTCTCTAATTTGCCCTCAGAATGTTTAACTGTCTCCAGAACGGCAGTTTAAAAACGTGGCAGACTCAGATCCATTGTCCTTTAGCTCTCTGAGTCGCAGATAAGACACTGCTAATCTGATTTGCTTTCCTTTGTGAGTGATTTGTTTCTCTGTAAATTGATAAGACTTTTCCTTATCCATAAAATCCAGGAATTAGGATGTGGGTGTCTTTCAGTCCCCCACCTACCCTTAGGGGCACTTGGAATCTTAAAGTCTTAAGTTTAAATTGCCCTCTGGGAAATTTCCTTCTATTATTTCTTTGGCCTTTTTTGTCTCCCTCTGTTTTCTTCTTTTGAGAGAGAGAGAGAGAGAGAGAGAGCAAGAGAGGGTAGGGGGAAAGAGAGAATCTTAAGCAGGCTTCTGTGATGCCTGGTGCTGGGCTCCATCCCAGGACCCAGGATCGTTACCTGAGCTGAAATCTAAAGTCAGAAGCTCAACCGACTGAGGCACCCAGGCGCTCCTCTTTAACCTCTCTTAAATAAATACTTGTTCTTCTAGATCTATCTACATCTCTTAACTTGAGACCATAATTTCTATTATCTTTTTGCTTTATATGAAAAGAAACCCTTAATTTCCAAATCACTGTTTATTCTTTAGCCAAGTATTTTCGGTTACTCAGCCCTCCTAGTAATAGCTTTCTTTTTACAATCATCTTTAAAACCTGAACTTTTTCTTGTTTACTGATTGGCTCTTCTTCATGGAAATCCACTGTTGTTCTGTGGATTTGATATCCACTCCATGTTTTCTAAATAATTGTAAGTTTTGTATTGAAATGAAAAAAAAAAGTTGTTTCATTGTGAATCCGTTATCCTGTATATTTGTCTTGGATCTTCTTTTTCCGACTGTTCTTTTTCCTCAAATGTTTTGTAATTCTTTATTTTCAGTGAAGTACCTTTAGGCCTCACTCTCCTGGCACTTTGTAATGCTGTATACATCCGCCATAGGTTTCTACAACTTTCTATATGTCAGTTTCCATGACAGATCTCTCTCCTTTTCCGAGAAGGAGGATGAAGATGCTGACAGAAGGGTCTCCCATTAGGGGATGTGGTTGTATGGAAGTTGAGCCAACAGATAAGCTGGTGTCTCCCCCCAAAGAACAATCCTGCTCGCTTTCCTCCTCTGTGACCACCAGAAAGGCCAGAGTTAGTGCAGGTCCCAGCTCACTCCAGAGCAAACACTTCAGCCAGTCACTCTGAAAGAGGAGGGGAGAGGGAAGGACTTGGCTGGCTATTCCAAGAAAAAACATATGTTTATTTACCTTTATGAGGATCCTCTTGGTCAATTCCTCCTTGGGCTTATTGATTCCTGGCTTCAAGTCTCTCCAGGGTTCCTGGGGGAAGAATAAGTCTCATTTCTGCAGTAGCCCTCTCTGGCCTTTATTTCTGCTTGAGTTTCTCTATCACCTGGTTCCAGATGTTTTCTTTTCCTTGTAGCTTCTGATCGGAAAGCTAGTTGGTATTAATTCATTTAACAAATAACCTATGAATTCCTTTCATGGGCCCTGGAGATACAGCAGTGAACTTTTCCAGATTGAAGGAGGCCAAAAGAGACATGAAAACCAAATATGCACGAGCCAAGATTCAGTCCTGGAAAGAAAGTTAAGGCATAAAAGGGAAGAATTGTTTTACTGCTGTTGTTTTGTTGTGTGTTTGTTTTGCTACAAGGGATATTGACATCATTTGAATGTGGATTAAATGGTAGCATTGTATCTATTAATCTTCTGATTTTGATGAATAAACCATGGTTATACAGAAGAATGCCCTTATTGCTGGGATATACACATTATTTATTTAAAGGTAATTGGGCCTCCTTTCTCAAATGGCTGAAATTAATAGTAAGTGAGAAAATTATAAAGTGAATGTGGTAAATTGTTATCAACTGGGTAATTGGGGCAAAGGGTACACAGAAGCTCTCTGCTTATCTGTGTAAGTTTTTTTGAAGTTTGAAAGTACTGGGGCACCTGGGTGGCTCAGTCGGTTAAGCGTCCGACTTTGACTCAGGTCATGATCTCACCGTTCATGGGTTTGAGCCCCGCGTCGGGTTCCGTGCTGACAGCTCAGAGCCTGGAGCCTGCTTCAGATTCTGTGTCTCCCTCTCTCTGCCCCTATTCCGCTCATGCTCTGTGTCTCTCTGTCTTAAAAATAAACTATAAAATTTTTTTAAATAAATAAAGCTTGAAAGTACTTCAGAATTGAAAGTTGACTTTTCTTTTAATATGACAGAGAATGATCAAGATACCATCTTTCCTACTGATAGTTCTGATAGTTGAGAATAAGATTCGCATCTACGTAAAAGACACTTTCTACCACTTGATCCCAGAATGAAATGCAGTTGTCCATCTATTCACAGACATGGCTGGGCTGCCACAGGCCATCCCACAAGGATGCACCTAGAATGGGGAAGAACGTGAGAACATATACTCTCTGTGAGCAGAATGGAACCCACGGGAAGGAGGACAACAAGACACTTGATGGGCCACATCCACCCAGTCTCTTCTTCCAAACTCCCCGATCGTTTTAAGTCATTCTTACCTGTGAGTGAATTGAGGCCATGAGTGCTTTGCATGGAATCTTCTCAACATGAAGAGAAACATTCTGAATGAGGGAAAACTGGTCAACCTTCTCTAACAATATATGCCAAACAAAAGGTTAGTAATGAAAGTATTTAAGAAGATACTCTAAGAGAGATGATAAAGTTAAAAAACTTTAGCAAAAAAAGCCAATGGACCTAAACAAACAATTCGCAGGAGATAAAATACATATGTCTAATAATCCTGCCAAAAGATGTTCAAACTCACTGGTAAACAGAAATAGGCAAAACAACAAGATGTTATTATTATTATTATGATTATTATGATTATGATTACTATTTTTGGTCCATCATATTGGCCAAAATTTTCATTACTGACAGTGTCTAGTGGTGATCAGTAAGGGTATGATAAATAGGGACTTCCATAAACTATTGATGAAGATCTGACTGGAACAACTTTTAGAAAGACAGTATTTCTGTCAACATTTTAAATAAACATACCGTTTGAACCATCAATTCAACTTCTCAGAGTTTATCCTTCAAAAATATTCACACATAGACACAAAGAATTCCACTCTAGTGTTACTATTAGTAGGGGAAAATTGGAAACGACCCCCCCCCAAATCCATCAATACAGAACTGCTTAAAAAAAAAAGAGTGCATGGGACGCCTGGGTGGCTCAGTCGGTCCGTTAAGCATCTGACTTTGGCCCAGGTCATGATCTTGCCTTTCTTGAGGTCAAGCCTGTGTGGGCTCTGTGCTCACAGCTGGGAGCTTGGAGCCTGCTTTGAATTCTCTCTCTCTCTCTCTCTCTCTCTCTGCCACCTCTGCCCCCACTCATACTCTGTCTTTCTCTCTAAAATAAATAAACATTAAAAGAGACAGAGAGTGCATTTATTCTTTAAAGTAATAGGCTATAGCTTAGGGGTTCCTGGGTCTCTCAGTTGGCTGAATCCAACTGTTGATTTTGACTCAGGTCATGATCCCAGGGTTGTGAGATTGAGCCCTTCAGCAGGCTCCACACTGAGCATGGAGCCTGCTTGCAATTCTCTCCTTCTCTCTCCTTCTCCCCGACTCATGCACACTCTCTCTCTCTCACTCTAAAATTTAAAAAAATAATAATAATAGGCTATAATTTAAAAGAATGATGTAGGCTATATGTACCAAAAAATAAAAAAGCAAGATGAAAAGTCAAATTATGAAGACACTGAGCTATAGACATAATATAATCCTCTTCTTTCTTTTTTTTTTTAATGTTTATTTTTGAGAGAGAGAGACAGATTGTGAGTTGGGGAGGGGCAGAGAGAGAGGGAGACACAGAATTTGAAGCAGGCTCCAGGCTCTGAGCTGTCAGCACAGAGCCCGAAGTGGGGCTCAAACTCACAAACGGTGAGATCATGACCTGAACACAAGTCAGATGCTTAGCCAACTGACCCACCCAGGTACCCCAATATAATCCTGTTCTTAATGTTTAAGTCTATACGCATCCTCGTAACTTGGTAATAAAAGATTTTAAAACATACGTGGAAAGTTAAAATGGCTTCTTACAGGGAAGAGAGAAGAATTTTAATAGTAGGGTAAAAGAGAACTTTCACCTTTGCATATTTTCTGAATTTTTACAAAAGCACACATTGTCTTTGAATTTTTAAATCATTAAAATGAAAAAACATTCTCCATTGAGATAAGCATAAGGATGTATTGTTATTAGCACTGAAAAATATTACAATACAGTGCCCATTGAAAAAAGTAGTATATATAGCATGACAAAATTCTTTTGAGTGAGACCCTTTGGTTTTTCTTTTGGCAAAAGCCTGCAAGAAGAAAAAATAAAGAAGGGGTACCAAGTACCCTCACTTCTAAGGCAAGGTGTTACAAAGGCCATAGACAGTTCAAAGGATTCGTCATTCCCCATCACCAGTCTCCAGATTCTATGAAAGAAACTGGAGAATTCATGGAGTTTTGAGTCCCATTGTTGGGGATGCCTTTGGAGAAGAATGTCAGTGTGCCAGAGAGGAAGAGTGTGCTTCCCGTCTTCACATTAGGCTTAATGAGACAGTGTCAAGAGAAGCACTTAGACGGCATGACATGTGTCCTCTGTATTTGAAGGAATGGGAACTGATATCACCCTTTCTCCAGAAAATTCCAAAAAAGAAGCTGTGCCTGTCACACATTTCCAGAAGTTGGCAAGACAACTGTTTCATGGGTTTCCCACGGGCCAGAGATAGGGTCCCTTGGGGGAAGCCTTACTGGGTTGCTTTGAAATCGACTCTACCAGCAGGACACCCTGTAACTTGACATAGGAAAGAGGGGGTTGGGGACACACAGGGGAGCATCAGTGACCAAGCCAAAGGTACTGCCGATAAGATATCTTCAGTGATTGGAGGAGGCCCTGAGTAACCCACAAAAGCAGACTGCAAGAAAGAATCATATGTGGAATCTGCTACATCTATGAATGCCAACACCAGCCCACCTGTGCCAATTAGGTGAGCCGTTTTCTCCCATAGCTCCCCTCCACTCTATTCCACCCCAGAAGAGTCAGATGCAACCTCATGGGTGGGGTAAGAGTAAAAGAACTGGTGGTAAAGGAGGGATTTCAAGGCCCATGCCTCCCCTCCCCCACTGTGTGCTTTCGGGCCAAAATAGTCTCTGGGGGAAAGGAAAGGTTTCAAATGGATGAAAGTTTAGAGTTTTTATATCACATTTAACTATACTTTTTATTGACTGACAGTGTTTGAAAAAGATACAAAGACTGCAATTTCAGCCAGGCGTGGGAAGAATGATTTTACGGAGCAGGTGTCCAAAGATGGCGGTGAGAAAAATATTAAGTTTCTCTTCTTTCCTTCTACCGAGTCCAGCTCATTCAGGAAATCACTCACACGTGTAACAAAGGCAGCGATTCCACCGCCGCACTGGCTCATAGGAAAATGTGCAACAGTCTTGCATAGTTACTTTTGGTCCAGAGGCAGGATTTTTCCTCAGGCTCAGCCTCATTGGAGATATGTACGTACACTACCATCTGCTCAAGGAGGCTTTTAACACCCTAGGGTTGTAAGACAATTGTCTACGTGGGCCTGTGGAGAAGAAGGGTCCGAATTCAAGGATGGGCTCAGCACTGGGTTCTGACAGGCTACTCCCAATTCCTGATCAAAGGGTCCGAGGACCTGAGCCCTCCTTCTCCCCAGCTCCACTCCCATCCTTCTCTCCTCCATCCATATCCTGTCTGATCTCTGGGAGAGGACACCCTAGCCCTGCAAGCGTGCATCTGTACCTTTCTGTCTTGAACTTAAACTGAAATTTAAATCTTTGGATCTGCTTCAGTGTAGACCAGGAGAAAGGGAGAAACAGAAAGAGTCCTTGAGGTAAGAGAACAAGAGGAGATAAAGCCCTGTCACGTGTATGTGTGTATATACCTGGAAAAAACTGAAAAGTGTAACAACAGCTGTCTCTGAATGGTAACATTCCAAGTGACTTCCTTTTCGCTCTCAATCTTTTTTTGCTTTCATCATTTTGTTTTTTTTACTTGTTCTAAAATTATCATCATATGTATCTGCATAGAAATATACATTGAGCAAAAACTGAGGACTGATGGATGTGGGGGGAGGGGGGATGGGCATGGAGGAGGACACTTGTGGGGATGAGCACTGAGTGTTATGTGGAAACTAATTTGACAATAAACTATTTGTAAAAAAAAAAAAAAAAGAAAAGAAATATACATTGAGACCTCTGGATGTGCAAGTGAAAAACATCTGGGTATGTAAATCAAGGCAGGCATCCTGGGAAAATGTCCTCAGCACAGAAAGAATAGGATGGGAAGAGGAATTTTACAGCCCGCAGCCTGCAAGATGGAGATGTGTATCTGCAGGCACTTTTCCATTAGCATTTAAATAGAGTCAAGTGTCTCTCATCTTGGAAAAAGCCCTCCCCGGACACCATATTCCAGAACACACAGATCTGTCACCACCCAAGCCAAACTGCTTGGAAGTGGTCTCTGCTCATGGCCCTCGCTTCATTTCCCATCAACCCCGTTATCACCTCACCAGAAGAACACCAGCCTCTAATTTTCCTTTCTTGGCTAAACTTCAGAGGTCTGAAGAGAGTCCTTACATGGACTACCGCAGCCACAGATGAAGAGGTGCCTAGGGAGGCCAGATGGTCTGACTAAACACCAACCAGGACATTGACCTCACCAGACACACAGAGAATTCTGGAGGATTAAAGGACCCTTTCAAACAAGACTATGAACTACTCTCCTGCTTGAATGACATGTAATCAGCATTGTTATCTTTGCTTTTGGAAAACCCATAGGAGAAAAAGTCAAACCACGTGATCCAAATGGAAGAGAACAAATCAAATATTAAGACTATGAGTTAATCCCTTAATAGTTGGGCATGAGCTAGAAGAAAATGCGTTAAAATATGAACATCTCTAGGGGCGCCTGGATTGTTCAATCAGTTGAACGTCCGACTTTGATTCAGGTCATGATCTCATGGTTCTTGAGTTTGAGCCCCACATTGGGCTCTGAGCTGACAGCCTACAGCCTACTTGGGACTCTCTCTTTCCCTCTCTCTCTCTGCCCTTCTCCCTCTAGTGCTTTATATCTCAAAGATAAATAAACATTCTTTTAAAAATGTGAACATCTCTTAAAGCAAATAAACCCAAACCACCCCATGTCCAAATTAGGAATAAGAGAGATTGAACTGAAAGATTGAGAGAGGAAGTACAGTATAGGGATTAGAGCGTGACCTCTGGAGACTGACCTGCTTCTCAACCTGGATAAACTGCATAACAGCTCTTGCTTTAATTTCCTAATTTGTAAAAACACACAGATGTTAACAGGATTATGGCCCTGCCCACCCTGCTCTCCTTCCTGGCACAGTATCTGGTACACACTCAGGCTATTATTCTTGCCATTCATTGTATCTCCCAAAATTCCCTCTTGACTTCCATACCTGTATATGGACCTGCCTAAATAATATCTTGGATAACACCCAGCCAGCTCAGTACAAAACTTTGGAAACCAAACTCATTATTCCAATCCACCTTCTAGTGTGTGCTTCCTCCAGCATTCAATAAATATTCTTTTTTTTTTAATGTTTTTATTTATTTCTGAGAGAGAGAGAGTGTGTGAGCAGGGAAGGGTCAGAGAGAGAGGGAGACACAGAATCTGAAACAGGCTCCAGGCTCTGAGCTAGCTGTCAGCACAGAGCCCGACGTGAAGCTCGAACCCACGAACCGTGAGATCATGACTTGAGCTGAAGTCGAACGCTTGACAAACTGAGCCACCCAGGCGCCCCTTCAAAAAAATATTCTTAATGATGAATTTGTTCTCTTCATTCTGTTCATTCATATTTTCAAATACTGTAAATCAGCATGCATAATGAAAAGTAGTGAATACTTTTATTTGTAAAAAAGAAAACTAGGCAGCAAAATTAAGTTCACAAAAAAAATATCCAGTAAGGCTTAAAGGACTTTTTCCCGAAGGTGTGTTTGAGCAAAATCCAGATAAACGGATGTAGGATTAAATGGAGAGATAAGGAAGGGCATAAAAGTCCTCTAAGGTTTATTGGGTAACCTGTTTCTTGGTAACAAAATGTGATTTCAGGAAGGGGCAAAGGAGGGAGCTGAAGAGAAGTCTGCAGAAGGAGGAACTGGAGAATATTAGCAAAAACAAAATCTCCTGCCAACCAAGAAATCTACTTCCACAAAAGTAGGAGACAACAAAACAGTTTTATTATTGAATGAGCATTCAACCAGAATGTGATGTCCATCACAGGCAATTGACTAAAGACATTGGGAAGACAAGAAAATCTCACCCTCTTCCATCACCAGGTATGTGTGGCGGATTGCATATGGGTTCCCCAGATAACGACAACCAGTCCCAGGGTGCTTGACTGCACCATGTGTCACACACAGATCACCCTAAACTCACTCAGTAATTGGGGTGGGCGTGTGCATGAGCTAATTGCCTTTATCCAAAGGAAAAATATACTCCTCCGATCTATATGACGGAGGGTGGTTTTGCTGCTTGGAACCAGGTACCTTAGTTAGACTCCTACCCTCCATGGGGACTATGAGCCCCGAGGATGATGTTTCAAAGAGATGGCCTCTTGGGCCCCGAAAACAATATTCCTGGGTCGTAAAACCTGCAAGAAACTCTTTTAAAGATTTACATCTCAAAGGAGCAGAAAAAGAATTTACAGTTTCCAGTTTTCTAAAGCAGAGGCTCTAAGGAAAGGGAGGAGGGGTGAGTCCTACAGAAGAGAAAGCTGACCCGGAAGAGAATGAGAAAACAGGAAACCAGGATGAGTTAGCAGGTTGGCTTCTTGAGCTCTTGCTGCAGATCGCAGGTTCTAGGCGGCACTTTCGCCCAGAGTTGTTTTGTGCCTCACCAACCTGTGTCTCCCAGGAGCGTGAGGAGGACCTGCGAATCGTGTGGCGCACAGATTTGGGTGCAAGTTGCACAGGCGCATAAGGTACACGTGACCACAGTGTCTATAGGTACTTGTTTTGTTCTTGGAGCTACTTTAGAATGTGATGTTTGTGACAGCATGTTGACTTTGAAATCCTAAATTACTTTAGAATATCAGTTATTATTTTTCCCATGAATGTCCTGCCACACAGACAAAAATGTTCATGCCTGAATGTATACTACACACACACACACACACACACAACCTTGCGTATCTAATAAGAACGCCCCAGCAGAGCCCCACAATAGATGTGAACAAAGATGCAGAGCAAGACATGCATCCATTCAGGCCCAGTGGAGCATCCTTTTACAAAGACCTGAGAAGTTTAGTCTAGGTCTTTTTCATGTAAAACCCAGATTCCAGACCTGGGTGACCTGGAGACCTAATGGTGCGTGAGGGTGGTAATGTATGGCCTCTAACTGTTTGCAGCCTTTCACCAGTTCTAATAATAATTACTCATGTAACTAATAAGGATACATAGAAAACAAAATAGAAAATATCTTTCCTATTTTAAATTATATAAAATCGGTGTTCCAACCCTAACTAGTTTATGCCAATCAAGTTATAACCATTTTATTTAATACACATGTTGGAATTGAATATTACTTATGTACTGGGGATGCTTAGTACCGTAAAACTTAAGATTTCGCCAGCCTCTTCTATGTCCTAAGGGAAGAGGGTCATCTCTCAGCAGATTTTCATTATTATGTTAGGAGCCACTAAACAGCCATTTTAATTGTATAGCTGCAAGGTGGGTAGGTAGCCAGTCTTCTAGAGAAACAGTATCAGGAGGCCTTTTATACATGGCTGGACAAAGCTAGTTTACTTAAGATCTCCACTACCTAGAGCAGATCCCTGGGGTGAAAGTGGATAAATATGCAGAGTCCAACAAGGCCCCCCAAATGAGAAGGATCAAGACACTGACCCCTTTCCTCCTGGGAATAAAGAGTATTTGCTCCCCCACTCATTGACTGAGGTTATCTCAATGGGAGCTATTGAAAGAAAAGGATACCAAGAGGGCTCCAAAAAAAAAAAAAAAAAAAAGAATGACTACACAACACATAGGGTGGGATGTAGGGAGAACTGGTTCCAGCCTAACATGTGACGTGATCAGAAAAGCCTTTTAACCCAGAGACTCTGGCCTAGTGCTGAGTTCGGGGAATGGCAGTCAGGGCATGAGGTCAACAGAAAGAATCATGACCTCGCACCTGACACTGGTGCTGGCTCTTCACCTTTGACTGCACGGGCTGCCTCTCATATGCACGGACTTAAATCCAGGTTTTACCTTCTCCTTGGATCCATAGCCTTCCCAACTGCAAAATGAGTGGGTAAAATACTGAAAAGGAGGCCAAATTCCAAATTACATACGTATGCTTGCCTGAAGTTAAAACTAAGAAGATTAGAACTTCACAGGTTGACAAGAGGAAGGAGGGCAGTGCCCCAAACCATAAACTGATAAGGAAATCACAGAAGGAACACAATCTTAAGTTCCAAAGTCAGGGGCCCTAAAAGAAGATGGGGGTCTCCAAGAATTAGGCAGTTAATGACATACCCTTAGACTCCCTCATTGGGCAAGCTCAGGAGGCTTATCACCTGAGAAGTGGTGATGGCTACAGTATGACAGATTTCTGAATCAACTGCGATTATGAAAGAGAAGCTGTGTACTATAGCGGAAAGAGCCAGGACTAAAAATCAGCTAACCAGAAGTGGAGTGCCAACTTTGCAATTTATTAGCTGGGTGAATTGGAGGCAGGGAGGCTTATTGTTCTAAGCAAAAGGAGCAGCCGTACAAAGTTCTAGTGTGGGAAAGAGCCCAGACCTGTCAAAGGCACATTCATGCTCAAAATGGAGATATCAAAGGGGTACGTGAGGACTGGGATAGGGAAAGGAGGACTTTCTAGAAAAGGACTAGACTTATTTTCAACTTTTTATTGTAAAATAAAGTACAGATACAGAAAGCCATCTAAAATAAAAGCATACTTTTATTTAATTTATTTAATTTAATAAAAGCATGCTGAATTATTTAAGGCGAACACCCAAATAGCCCACTTCCCATGTCATAGAACGTTGCCGGCCACCATAGAAGCCAATCCTATCCAGGTGCCCCGTCCCTATGGCAACTGCCTTCCTCCCACCACAAGTGGCCACTATCTTATCGTTCATAATATTTTCCTTGTGTTTGTTTATGGCTTTATCGCCTAAGTGTGCATCTCTTTCCCTTCTTTAGTCTTTGTAATGTTTTTAAGTCCTTTTTAATTTAAAGGGTTTCCCCTCCATCCCTTTCTTTTCCTTTCAATGTACTGATTGAAGATAACCTTAGACCTGAAGATAGACAGTTGACCTATATAGTTTCTGACAGTCCAGATTTTTGATGATTCTGTATTCATGGTTCAGCTCAACATGCTTCTCTCCTCTGCATTTTCAGCAAACTGACAACTGAATCCAGAGGACTGGATGTTTGATCCTTTTCATAAGACTGTCTAGGCAGCATTGTGTCCTTTCACCAACAGGCAGATAACATCTGATTCTCTCTTTTTTGTAGGTGATGTTAGCAGTCACTGACGTCCAGTGTCTAAATCCATTAATGAACTGGGAGCTGCAAAGTGGTGATATTCTAACATTTTTTTCATTTATTAGTTGGAATGTATTTATTAAGAGACACTTCCTTCATCCACGATGTGGTCCCAGGGGTACAGTCCATATAGACAGAATAAGTACTCAATTATTTCCCTTTATTAACCAATTTTAAAGATAATGGGTTGCGTTCCTATCATCCTCCAAACATGACCACTAAGCCAGACACAGAAATACAAATACCCCATGATCTCATCTGCTTATGAAATCTAAAATAACCAAATTGATAGAAGCACAGAGTAAAATGGTGGTTGCCAGGAGATGTTGGTCAAAGTGCATAAAGTTTCTATTATGCAAATTGAATAAGTTCTGGAGATTTGATGGCAATATAGTGACTATAATTAACAACACTGTACTGTGTACTTGAAATTTGCTAAGAGGAAAAATTCTTAAATATTGTCACCATAAAAAACATTGTAACTTCATGAGGTAATGATAATTAGCATGACTGTGGTGATCATTTTACAATATATATGTATATCAAAGCATCACATTGTATATCTTAAATATATACAATTTCTATTTGTCACTTATATCCCAATGAAGCTGAAAAAAGTTTAAATCAATTAATGGATATCATTAATTATATTAACAAAATAAATTATTTATTAACAGAATAAATAAGGTAAATTATATAACTATATTAATAGATGCAGAAAAGCATCTAATTAAATTTCATATCCATTCATAATAAAAAATTTTTGCAAACTAGGAATAGAAAAGTGCTTTCTTAATCCAGAGTATCTTTTTTATTTATTCTTTTTAGAGTATCTTTTTTAAAGACCTACATTAAATATGATATTGATGGTGAATTAATGGAAATTTTCCATCTGAGATCAAGAGTAAAACAAGAATACCAGATTTCACCATGTCTGTTCATATTGCATTAGAGGTCCTAGCCTTTGCCAAAAGACAACAAAAAAAATTAAGATTTAAAAAGGAAGAAATGAAACTGTCATCATTCCCACACTACATGATTACATCATGATTGTAACTGTGGAAAACCCCCAAAGAACTTGCAATCAGATGGTTAGGTAATTTGAGCAAAGTCATTGGATATAAGGTCAATTTAGAAAAATCAACTGTATTTCTATATATACAAGGTGGGAACAATTAGAAAATAAAATCTAAAAATTGCATTTACAATAACATCAAAAAGTCAAAATTGTGGAATAAGCCTAAAAATTTTTTTTTACACAGCAGTTACAAAATATTACTATATTACGAATTCAAAATTAGTAACAAATGAAGGGATAGCTCATATTCATGGATGGAGAGACTCAATATTGTAAGCTGTCCATTACCTCCAAATTGTTCTATAGATTCAATGTTATTCCAATAAAAATACCAGCAAGTTTTGGTCCTGGGTGAAGAAAAAGATTCCTAATTCTTAAAAACACAGGATGATCAAACAGCCCCACAATTGCTCATTTACATTATTTTACGTTATACAATAATAGTCTGAAAATAACAATATTAATACTACCACTTCCAATACTCAGAGTATATTTTTAAATAGCCTGTGCTTTCCCCTGATTCTCATGCCCAATATCTCAATCAACTTAATATATAGCCAGCTCATGCTGTACTCGCCTTGCTAACTCTCATTTACTTTTAGTTCCACATGTAACTGTTTTCTTAGTGCTTGCCACCATTCCTTCCGGTGAGATCTCTCTAGTCATTCTGATTGTCCAAAGCTCATACTCTAACAGATTCCTTAGGACAGGCACATTGATAACAGTGATATAAAATCTTTGGCTCACATTTTCTTTCCTTGGAGTCTTAAATATGTTACTTCCATTTTTTCTTTTTTTAAGATTTTTATTTTATATTTTATTTTATTTTATTATTTTTTTTTATTTTTTATTTTATTTTATTTATTTTATTTTAGTAACCTCTGCACTAAGCCGGTCGCATGTCCCACCGGCCGAGCCAGCCAGGTGCCCCCATTTTTTCTTGCTCAAAGCATTACCATCAAAAACTCTGACGATAATCTAATATTGTTGTTGCCTACAGACCCAAAGGCTTTTTATCTTACTTGGATGTCCAGCAACCTGACTACCCTTGGCCCTGGTGTTGTTTACTCTGGGCTGATATTCTCAGGCAGAAGGTATGCTCTTTCCATTTGTATCTTCAACTCTGTCTGATTTCAGGGAGTTCTTGAAGTATGGATTTTAGTTTGTTCTAGTCCTTCACCATGGTTTTCTTCTTTAGGGACTTCAGTTATGTGTTTGTGTATCTCTTTTGCCTTCCTTCAACATCTGTCACTTCCTCTTGAAGAGTCCACTTCTTTTTTTTCTTTTTAAATTGTTCTGACTTTTCACTTCTACTTACCTGGCACTATCTGTTTGGTTAATTCATTTTTATATTCCTTCTCACAAAGTTCATTCTGCAGTGATTTTTTTCCTTCTATTTCTCATTCTTTCCTGAGTTTGGTCACCTTGTTTCTGAGTTTGTAATTCTGATGTATGTTGTTCTTTTATATCACATCATTTTCTCAATGCCTTTTACCTCATTTTGGAATAAAAGACTACCAGATTTTAACTGCCTTGTAAATATGTTTTCTTGGCTTTCCTTGTCTGTAGGGGTGGCATCCTGCTTTTTCTTTTTTATGAATACTTTTCTGTTGCTCACTTTTTAAAGTTTATTTATTTTGAGAGAGAGCGCACGCACAAGCATACATGTGAGTCAGGGAGGGGTAGAGGGAGAGAAACGGACAGAGAGAGAAAGAGAGAGAGAGAATCCTGCCGGGAGCTGCACCGGCCTCTCTGGATGGCAATCACAGCAAGGAAATGGCAATGTCTGCAGCTCCTGCCGTGAGAAATGAAAACTGGTATTTCCTTTTGCTACTATTGGCTCATGTTGGATATTAGCCTGCTGGTATTGACCCGGCCTCACTATATTCCATATCAGACCCATATTCTGAATACAGATACCTCATAAGGAAAAGCATATTCCTGCCTTTACAAAAGAAATTTTGGATGAAAGCTCTATGGGGAAAATTGTCAAAAGGCTCTTCCTATGGGCCTTGCAGATCCGAGACTTAGGGGGTTAAGAACACAAGAATTACAATTGAGCCTGGCCCTGAGACCAAGGGCCTATTTTGGGGTTAAGAGCAAAACATAGTTACCACTTAGACCTTTGCTAATTGGTGCAACATAACAGTCCCTTCCTCAAGGCGGACTTTCCACAAACACCCTCTCTTACATTGGCAGCTGGGATGAGGATAGATAACAGTAGCTAAAACATAACCCAGAGGCAAAAGACTGACCCATTCAGGGTCCCCATGTTAGTCTCCACAAACAAACCAATTCATAAACATTCATCCTCTTGAGAGCCAGACAAAATACTCCTATCTATATACAATTTGACCTATATGTTATCCTATTTTTCACTAAGAACATTCTGTTATTGCCTTGGTTGGAATAATTCTACTATTGTTGTCACAAAAGACCTCCCATTGTAAGAAATTCCTTTCTATGACTTTGAAACGCCCAGAGTTCGAGAGACCCCAAAAACAGACCACCAGAGACCAGAGTCAAAGCCAATCGGCAAGGGTTGTTTATTTGCAGGTTCGAACCCGGACCTCCGCGCACTCGTCGCCGGTGACGCTGAGAGGCCCTGAACAAAGCCTTTGTAGCCTTTTTATAGACAGGAGTAAACAAGTCGTTGGGAGGGACAGGAGATCTCTATGGTTACAGGTTTGTCATTGGTTGATATTTAAATATGAACATATATCATATTTGATTGGTTCCCTCCATCAGGTTTTTGGCGGGATCCAATTACAACATTCAGGATACCTTTGAATTCAGCCAATCATAGAGCGAGTCTGGCGTCTTGTTCGGCGACTAACAGGTTAACTTCTCTCTCCCTAGGCCCTTCCTTCAGTAAGGTGGAGGGTGGCTGCTGGCCTCTCCCGATTGGGCGCTGCCAGGGTAGTATGATGGGGTGATGTGGTGGCCAGTCTCTTTGGCCTTGATCAGTGTGCAGCCTCCCGGTAGTTCCGGGGAGGCTGGAACGCAAGCCTTAAGCAATGGTACAGAAGCAGAAGGAGCTAGTTAAGTCAGGTTTTGGTTTCCCGCAATGCAAGCATTTATACAGAAGCAGAAAAGCTGGTTAGGTTTTCAGTTCAGTTCATCTAGGCCTCTCAACTTCATCTTGTTGCTGAACCTTTAAATAAAGACACAAAAACCGACAGGACAGAGATGCCTGCCTGGTGATCAGAAAGAATCTCCGGGGCATCTCTCACTCTCTCTCTCTCTCTCTCTCTCTCTCGCCGACACCGTCCATCCTTCAGGGACCCCTGGACCTGCCGGAGCCGGCTCCGGCCTCCGGCAGAATCCCAATCCGGCTCCACACTCAGTGCAGAGCCTGACCCAGGGCTTGATCCTCGGACTGAGAGATGATGACCTGAGTCAAAATCAAGAATTGGGCGTTCAACTGCCTAAGCCACCCATGCACCCCTCCTGTTGCTCAATTTTAAACGAAATTTGTAGTCCTGGACTTTTAGAAGGAACACGGTTCAGAGTGGCGTTGCTAACTTTGCAGAGCCCCCTTTTCTGTTATTCTCATAATATATATATGGCAGCTCAATTCTGTGAGATTTCCCAGCTCTGCTTCCCTACCCTGCCTTCACATTTTCTTCCCTAGTTTTTGTCTCTTGTCCCTGTCTTACTCAGTTTTTATTCTCCTCTCAGAAGATCCTCCTCCCTGGAAGGGATGGATTGCGGCTTTTTGTCAACTGTTTCCTAGGGGCTCCAGCCAACACCCTGCGGACTTCACACAGGCCCCTGACACCCATCCGCTAATGGAGTGAGCAAAACCTTTCTCATTTCAGCTACTGTTCTCACACTGGTCTGCAGTATCTTCCAGGGAATATCTTTTGGGTATTTAGGGGTTTATCTGCTCTTGAGTTTGCAAGACTTCCCATTGTTTGTCTCTGCTCTCTCCCTTCTAAACAGGAATAACACACTCTCGTGTCAGCGGGTGACTTGTTCTCATTCCCTTGTTTTTGGGGTTTGTGATACTTGTCACCTAGTTTCATTGCAAATATTGTACATGAGTTTTGGGTTTTCCCATCCAGTTACTCTGTCTTTAAATGGAGATTCAAACAAAAATTAAATCTATGCCGCAGCTGCCCCATTTTCATAGAATTCGCCCCCCCCCCCCAAAAAAAGTGCTAGCTTTTCAAAAGCCTTCATGCCATGGTAAGGAGTTTAGAATTCATCTTGCAGGTAATGGGCTGACAAAGAGTTTTTAAAGTAAAAGCTGACATGACAATATGCTTTTTCAAAAGCTCCTTCTGGCAAAACCATAGACAGAAAGCTTGGAGGCAAGGATACCGACTAGAAGGTTATTGTCATAGTACAAACAAGAGGTGTAGCATTCTGAACGTAAGCAGTGACAATGACAATAGATTGGAGGGCACGGAATCTAGAGAATCCATGTGTCAGTGCCCCTAACAACTGACATGCATGTTGCCTGGATGCACTCCTTACTGGGGGATATATACCCTTTTATTTTCAGCAGTCTGGCTTCTTCCCCCCAAGGGAACAGGCTGAAGAGCTCAATCCATAATCCTACTCTCCTGCATATCAGGTCTCACCCCAACAGTGAGCCCCAGAACTACCTGGGGAAGAGAGTGATATGCTGGCCCAGATCCCCATGTCTTGTAAAACCTCAGAGGACGTAGAAGAACATTCCCACCTTCCTTACGGTGCATGGTCCTGGTCTCAGGCTTCCCAACCCTCTGCTGTTAGTCTTCCTCTCAGGAATATCCTTGGTGTTGGAAGGAGCTCCCTGGGATTTGATCAAATAAAGAACAGAACCTGCACACAATCAGAGCAGTGATTCAAGACTGCTGCTCAGTACTCAACACCCAGCTTCTGTGGTCTCTGGCCACTTGGAAGCAGCAAGCCTTAGAGTGAGACCTCGGTCCACTGACAAGGGAAGAGAAGCACAGGTGACCAGCTGGGGTCAGGGCATCTCCCCTTTGCTCAAGAAGGTAGGAACCAAGAAGAGATTTCTGTTTCTCTCTATTATTCATTCACTTGATAAACACACACCAAGTACCTTCCATGCAAGTGCACTGTGGAATTACAAACAAGAAACAGGCTGGACTGGGTGGATGAGGGAGAGTCTGATGTAGGCAGGGGTGGCCTCAAATGACTTCTGGAGGGAAAGAAGGGCCATAGGGACCAATCAGGCTGCTCCCACAGCACCCTCTGCTGTCCCAGACTTGCTGTGGCTGTCGGGACAGCTCCTGATCTTGCTGGGACTGACTCCCCCAACACACTCAATTCTCAGTCACTCAGAGGGCAGCCTCTATGTCTTCAGAATGGACCGGGGGACCTGGGAGAAGCGGAAAACACATAAAGCTGATAGAAAACTGTCCTTAACCCACTGTTTCTTTCGGACAAAAGTGTCCTGGGTCTGGGGGAAGAAGGAAAGGGGCAAGGAGTGTGAACACTGCCCGTCCAGAGCATGGACTCAGAATCCTCCCTGGAAAGGGAACTTTCTACTCAGGCAACGCTCCAACCCCACTGCTACCGGCCTAACATTGGCCAGAGAGCACTGGGATACCTGGAGAGGGACCGACCCACACCCCAGGATGGCCGGAACTGGTAGAAGCATGGGATGGATTGAGTGATGTCCTCTTGTTTTATATAGGAGAGGGCAGAGACCAAGGGAGAGGTGATAGATTTCCAGGGAGACCCAGGGCGTCACTGGCAAAGTTGCGAGAAGAATCCAGGTTATCCCAGACACTCAGCAGAAGGGATTCTATGGAATGACCTTCACAGATCAAAGGTGAGCGAGGCATGTGGCAGGATGCTGCCCATGGACATGATACAACCGGGTGGCCAGGAGCTCATCATTCGTCAGCATCAGCTATGGCAGAAGTGAAAAACATTCTAAGACAAATGGACAGGAAGTGGGACCAGGTGACTCTGCTTAATAGATACAGAAACAAGGCTGAGACCCCAGGGAAGCCCCACGCAGACCAGAATATGCCCACAGTTCCGACAGAAACCATCCTACCTCGTGGGTCCCTTGCTACCACTCCTGGTTCTTATCCATCTGTTCTACTTGAACCGGGCTAGTTTTCTTGACATTCCCCACATTCCTGACCCTCTTTGAAAACTCAGCTTTAAATTATCCCTGGATACAAAAACTGTCCCCTTTTCTTAACTCTAAATTCAGAAACACAAAGTTAAGAGTTTGATGCTAGAAGAGAGAGGGGAGGTAGCCAGGCCAGAATCTGTTCTCATGAACTGTTCTAGACAACGTCGCTGCCATCTCACCACATTCTGGCCCATGAAATCATCCCTGCCTCATGCATGAAAAAATACCCTCTGTTTAATTCATGTAGCCCAGCAGAAGCAGTCTGGAATGTTCAGCATGATTTTATTTAAGGAAAATAAATGGGGAGTTAAGGAACAAAAAAAACAAACAAACAAAAAACAAGATTCCAACAGCCCAGCAAGTAGAATCCTGACCCCACCAAGGAATGCTCACTGTCAGGGCCCCACAGGCTGTGCCGTCTCCTCCTTCCTCCCCAGACTGTTGCGAGGATCCAGAAACAAGTGGCGGAAACTGCAGGTGCCCCGCCTGAGCTCTCAGCCTCCCTTGTCTCTGGCCTGTGTTCCTTCTAATGAACGCTCTTCCACTCCACTATCCAGAAACATCGATGATACAGCCACGCGCTGCCTCCCTTAAACTCATGATGTAGGATCAGCCAGCCAGTTCTGCTTTCTGTGTGGCAATCAACCAGGAAGCGGGTGGTGGGAGGAGGCGGGATGGAGGACAGGCAGAGAGCAGGCCAGACACTCAGACTCGATGCGTTACAACCAGCAGGGGCCTGAGGGCCAACCATTGCCCAGCATTCAGGGGGACCCTCCTCCTTCTCCCCAGGGCCACCTCATACATGCAAACCAAATTATATCATCCTTATTATAGAATAATTGATAACAAAAATAAGTGGCTATAGTCCTCATGCCCTCCAACGTAATGGCATAATTTATCCAGCTGTACAATTTTTGTGTGCATAAGAGAATATTTCAGTGAGCTTGGTAATGCCAAAAGAAAGGATCTCAAAAGAAAACTAGAAAACTCAGAGGCCACTCTGAACATTTAAAACAAAGTCTTTTGGGGGTGGCCTGGTGGCTCCATCAGTTAAGCATCCAACTTCAGCTCAGGTCATGATCTCACGATTCCTAAGTTCAAGCATCAGACTCTGTGCTGAGGGTGTAGAGACTGCTTAGGATTTTCTCTCTCTCTCTCTCTCCCTCTCTCTCTTCCCCTGCCCAGCTTGTGCTCTCTCTAGCTCAAAATAAAATTGAAAAAAACCTTAAACAAGTAAATAAATAAAAGTATTTTTAGGGGCGCCTGGGTGGCTTAGTCGGTTAAGCGTCCGACTTTCGCTTAGGTCATGATCTCACGGTTCGTGGGTTCGAGCCCCGCGTCGGGCTCTGTGCTGACTGCCAGCTCAGAGCCTGGAGCCTGTTTCGGTCTGTGACTCCCTCTCTCTCTGACCCTCCCCTGCTCATGCTGTCTCTCTCTCTCTCTCTCTCCTAGAAATTAAAAAAAAAAAAAAAAAAAACACTAAAAAATTTTTTTTTTTAAATTTAAAAAAAAGGTATTTTTATTTGTGGTGATTATGAGGAATTCCTTTGGAAGAACAGGGCTCTCTGAATAAGACACACAAAAGGTAAAGGAAAACAACAAAGTAACAGTTGATTTATTCCTTATTTCATTGAGAAAAACAACAGTTCCTCACATGATTATTGTTTCTGTAAGGGTCAGTCTGTCATTCGCAGCCAATGGTATTATAAAGTCAGAGTTAAGTTTCTTTTCATTAGGGAGTTACCTCACAGGATAAAGGGTCAGAAAAGAGGAACAGTGCTTGACAAAATTGTGGTTTATTGTGATGTATCATGGGATACAAACTCTCCTCTCCAGCTGAGGTATGTGATGTATACAGCTGGTAAAAATGGCAGCACGCCTGGTGTCGGTTTTGCTTTCTCAGTGGAGAAAAGTGACAGAGAACTCAACGATTTAAACTAATGAGTAACCAGCACAGTGTACTTGGTAGGTGTCGATAAACACTGACTGAGTGAGGAGATGAAAAATAAAGTCAGGTAAATGGATAAGGGCACCAGGGGAAAGATAATGGCCTGGAGAGAGTGAAGGTCTAAGGAGCGAGAGATGGTATGAAGTTCCCTGTGGCAGTCAGGGCCAATGAAATCTGGCACACGGACGATGAATATTCACCATTAAAGTGCTTTTGTGCTGGAATTTAACCCCAAGTTTTCAGCAAAAACAAAAAACGTATGTCAGTGTTGCTCAGGGAAATTCAGAGAAGGGGGCTCTGTCCCACTTTTGGGGGCATTCAGGGCCCAGAGAACAGCTCCAGGAATTAAGACCAGATGATACTGACAAGTGAGCAGGGAGAAAGTCCTAGGGAAATGGCTCAACAGAGCAGAAGCTCCTGGGAATCCACACAGATATTGACAAGGAAATTGGATTTCCCCCAGTGGGAAGGGGGATCAGTCTGTGTATTATGTCTAAAAACAAGCCTTAGAGAAAGCAGGTAACGCTAGAGCTGTGCCTACCCACCCACCCCCACTGGCCCCTACATTGAGAGAGCTGGACCACAAATGCACAGAACAGGGAATACATGATACAGCAGAAATCACACATTTAGGATATAAGGCAAGGGGAGGAATCTCTCTCACCCTCTCCTTTGGACCCTCAGCCTCACCCATTTGCCTCCCTTCTCTCTGCCATTCTGATGATATGGATGGAACGACTTCTCCTTGAGACCCTCCTCATCTAAGTCTCTAGTCTCTGAGGAAGAGTTCCCACTTGACCCGCGGGAGGGCCTCTTCTTTGTCATTAACTCAGAACAGGAAGTGGGGAAGAGGTTGGAATTCTACCCAGGAGAGAGCCAGAGGACCGGAGGGAGCCAATACTTGTGGCCAACTGAGGGCATCTCAGGACAGTGGCCTCTGGAGTTCTTAGAATCTCAGCAGAGAACAAGACTAATTGCCTCCTGCAAACCTCACTGGCAGCTTCTTTCCTCAACCGCCAGCCCCACAATGCCCCAGGCTCACACATGAATTAACAAGGACATAAAAATCCTATTTGTCCAAGTCACCTCCATGAGGAAATTGGCTCTCCACACAGCCGGCTCCACCCCCAGCACCTCTGGGGATTAGGAAGGGCAAGGCAAGGCCTAGAAGTAGAGAAGGATGTAGACCTGCTTCAGGTTCTGTCTGCACTTTAGAACTGCCTCCAATGATCCAAAGACACAGATGAGCAGGAGACCACGATGACATCCCTTTCCCCTGGTTTCAAACTCCACTGTCACACCTAAGCTTTCTACCAAATGCCCCTCCTCACCTCTGTTATTCCCCTGATATAAGGGGTCCCATGTCACTTCCAGTCATTTATGTTCCCCATTTCTGCATCCAAGCCCTACACTAACAAGCCCCCAGCCCTGAAGGCCCGTGTTCTAGCTCCTCTCCTCGGGCCTCTGTGTCTACTAAGTCTCCCCAAATTAGTCCCTCCCTCACAACTTCCTGCAGTCTGATATCCTCAACTCTCCATCCTGGCAGAAGAAAGGGATCGAGAATGTACTAAGTGTTCCAAAGACCTGGCAAAGGCCAGTTCCTAACTTGATGGAAATAAAGAGAGGAGAATATATTTGTCTCAAATAAACCAGAACTTCTCCACATTCTTCAAATGTACCACTTCAGAAAGCCACACTCATCCCAATGAACTTCCATTGCTCTAAAATTGTCTCCCCTTGGGGCGCCTGGGTGGCTTAGTCGGTTATGTTTCCTACTTTTGCTTAGGTCATGATCTCTTTGTTCTTGGGTTCTAGCCCTGCTTCGGGCTCTGTGCTGATTGCCAGCTCAGAGCCTGGAGCCTATTTCAGTCTGTGACTCCCTCTCTCTCTGACCCTCCTCTGCTCATGCTGTCTCTCTCTCTCTCTCTCCTAGAAATAAATAAAACATTAAAAAAAAAATTGTCTCCCATTTTAAAAGGACTTTCAGAGGCAGTCTGGGAGCCAGACAAGAAGGGAACCTGGTGATGAAGGAATCAAACTGAGTTTCAACTCCAACTTCTCTCCATCTTCTCCAACTACCAAGTGGTAGTTGATCATTTCCAAATATTAGCTCACCTTCAGAAGCACATGATGTGTCACTCTGAGATTATTCAAAGCCTGGGACATTGACTCTGAGAACATTTTGTAGGCAAGCATATGTAAAATTCAGCCAGTTTACCCCCTGGTCATACTTGATGCACTTGACCAAGATGACTGGTCAGCTTCTACCAGCTTAGGGTAACACTTGTTACTGCAGTGGCCTCAGGTGCTTGCCAGAAAGACCAGTGAGGTCACTCAGAGTGGTCAGTTGACCCGGTACAGCACCTTCTGTCCATGTCTTAGATGCAGGGAACATCATTCCCATCCTTCTCGCCCTCTGTATCCCACATCCCCCAGCCTGCTGTTGAGGATAGGGCCCGGCACCCAGCTAGACAATGGGAAAGAACACACAGGACAAGAGGAGGGTCAGATCAGCACCCCAACAATCACCAGGCTGTTTAACCAGGCATCCAGGAGCAATCACCTGCTCAAATAACCCAGGGGACTGGGGGTGGGGGGTACTTTTCTTCAAGCACATCCAGGGAAGGAGGAATTATAGTCTCCAGCGCATCATCCCTGTCCCCGCTCCCTCTCCACGCCTCCTCTCTCTCCATTTTGGGTAATAGCCCCAGCTTAAAACAGAGCTGTTTTAAATTCATGCAAACATCTTGTTTTGAATTAATGGGGAAAAAAAACTCTTTACCATGCAGACCACTGACCCCTCAGCACCATTCCTGGGAGTACCTGCCCCTTTAATTCCTGAGGCCCAGAAATTGGAGAGTCAAGGAGGCAGGGGTGTGGTGCAGAGGCTGCTGTCGGCAGTGCTGAATCCAGCATCCTGAGGGCTGATTTCCTCCCGGAAAAGACTTGTGCAAATAGCCAAAATCTGTTCCTGTTGGCTGTGTAATGAACTGTCAGGATGACTTTTGGATCGAGAAGAAAGTATCCTCCTCTGCCTACTCATACCTTCCACTCAAATACACACCACACACCCACACATACACACACACCACACACCACACACATCACACACACCACATACCACACAAACACCACATACCACACAGAAACACGCTTACATATACACCACATACACATACTCCATATACCACACATACCACATACCACACATGCACCATATACACTCACATACACCAAATACACACCACCCATACAACTACATATACTCACACCACAAACACAAAGCACACATACCACATACCACACAAATACCACACATAAACACGCTTACATATACCATACGCCATATACCACACACACTACACACCACATACCACACACACACACCATTTACACACACAGATACCACATAAACACACCACACACATATAACTACCTACACACACACACCACATACACACATCACACACACCACACCCCCCACACGTATGCACCACACACACTACATACACACACACCACTTACCCACACCCACCCCCACACACACCTGTGCTCTGCTGCAACTGTAATCTCACCCTACTTGAGGCCCTCCCATCTCTGACTCTCTCCCGCACTAGGTTTCAGATCTCTAGGAATGTAGCACCTCCTTACCCTCACTCTTCTGTCCATAATACCTCTGGGTATTTCATCTAATATTTCTACTCTTCCCTCAGCAACTTTAGACCTTCATTTTTTTTTGCTCTTTAGACCTTCATTTTTTTCCGCTTTTCCTGGCACTCCTCATTATAGGCCATATTAATATTAAATTCATTAATTTAACTTTATTACCAAGCCTGGACTGTGAGCTCCATGAGTGTAGAAACCCTGTCACGCTGACCTCTCTGATGCCAGTGCCCGGTCTCTGCAGAAGAACGGGAGCCCCCGCTTACCTTCCTCTGAGGTCCTCACTCCCCCGCCAACCAAGCCTCCCACTTTGATAGGAGACTTGATTCACTCCCTGACCCCTAACTCTATTCCCACCCTGGACTACAGGAACTACCTGACCCTTCCTTCTGAAGACTCCACTGGAAGCCATCAGTTAAACACAGCAGCACCATTCTCTCTCAAGCCAGATACTCCCCATATCTTAACCTGTTCCCAGGGCTCTTCCTGGCGGGTCTCACCATGGACCAGTTAGGAATTTGAAGCCCAGTCCCGGCCCTCTTCACCATGGAACCCCACAGATATTCTCCACACTTTTGAGAACATGCAAGCTCTCTTTCCAGATTCAAGGCAGCTTCTGTGGTCTGAATCGCCAGATTTCCACACTGCAGGCACAAGCCCACCTTGTAAGACAGAGAGAGCTAGCAGCCTAGGATCACTGAATAAACCCCATAGATACTACAGCAAAGCAAACATCAAGTGGCTGGGTATATAAGTGAAATTCCATTTCCAAAAGATTAATCTAATTATAGGCCACTAGTTCTACAATCCACTAGCTCCTTCAGCCTAAATTCTGAAGGCATGTAGCTCCACACATTTAGTCTCACTTCATTATACATGTGTGTGTGTGTGTGTGTGTGTGTGTGTGTGTGTGTGTGTGTGTATAATTTTGGTTCAGGCCGTCAATACAAAGACAAGTTAAACATGGTCCTGGCACTACCCAGCTTGAAGTCTTGTGTGGGAGACCCAGCTCCGTGCAGACAACCTGGGGACAGGCTGATTGATGCAAAAGAGAGAGGGAAGCAAAGGAGCCAATAAGAGTGCCTAGCCCAGAGCTCTGACCCAACTGGGTAGGGAGAGGAAGGAGGACAAGAATGCCAAGGAATCCGAGCGCCAGGGGGGCTCCGTCAGTTAAGCGTCCGACTTCAGCTCAGGTCGTGATCTCACGGTTCATTGGTTTGAGCCTTGCATTGGGCTCTGTGCTGACAGCTAGCTCAGAGCCTGGAGCCTGCTTCGGATTCTGTGTCTCCCTCTCTGTCTCTGACCCTCCCCTGCTTGTGCTGTCTCTCTCTGTCTCTCTCAGAAATAAATAAAAAATTACAAAAAATTTTTTTAAATAAAAAAAAAAAAAGAATGCCAAGGAATCATCCTGGAAGAAGGTAATCCTGATCTGAATCTTGCAGGATGAATAGAAAGAAGCCATGCCATCTAGGTGTAGGAGGGCATTAAAGCCAGTAAGTAAGCAGAGGAAAACACGTGAAGAGGCAGAGGCAAGAAAAAACAAAGTTTATGCAAGAGACTGAAAGAAATCTGGCGTGACTGAAGCAGAATCCAGATGAGGGAGTGAGGAGGAGTTGGCATTGAAGAGAGAGACAGGAGCCCCTCATGAAAGGGCACACGAGCTCACCCTTGCTTGCCTATTAGAAATCACTAGACAGCCGGTAGATGGAAGCTGAGACTATCAGAGGGAAAGCCAGTGATGGGATTGTTCCTTTAGTGGAGATAAGAAATGATGGAACCCTGGAAATGACAAAAAGGCAGCATGTAAAGGGAGAGACTTGATGGGTGTCAATGACCTTGTAACATAGGTGGTCTGGAAGAAGGAAAAATGTAAAATTCCTCTCACATCTCTATTTAGATTGCTGGGTGAATGTTGTGCTGTCAGAACAGAAGACAGTTGGAGAAGTGGAGCAGCGGATGGAGAAGGGCTCACCATGAAGAAGCTGGATGAGACCAATTTGCAGCTTCTAGAGTTTGATAGGTTTCGGGTAGGTCCTGTAACTGCCCATTAGGTGGTGGGTATTAACATGCAGGTGATGGGTCGGGGCTGGAATGAAGACATGGGAGTCATAAGCGTGACTCTAAGAATGAGTGTACATAAGAGGAAAGGAGGAAAAGGCTAAGAATAGAACACTGGAGAACAGTGAAGGGGCAAGGAAAGGTGAGTCAGGGAGTGAAGGGTGGCCAAAAAAGAGAGGGAGGTAGGGGGAGAGAGAGCGAGCATCCCAGCATTTCACAAGGTAAAGGGTTCGCAGGATCACAAGCCCACAGTCTGGGAAATGGAGATCATATCTGAGCACTTGACAAGGATTGTTTCTGTCCTGGGGATGGTAGTGAGAACATTACAGGGAGATATGAACAGAAAGTAAAACAAGGATGTTGAGGTAGGTTTTTTTCCAAAAGCTTGTTTGTAAAAGGATTGGAAAGAAGCCAGAAAGGGACAACATAAACACTTTGTTTATTTTTTTATATTAAAATTTTTTAAAATGTTTATTCGTTTTTGGAGACACAGAAAGACAGAGCACGAGCAGGGGAGGGGCAAAGAGAGAGGGAGACAGAGAATCCGAAGCAGCTCTAGGCTCTGAACTGTCAGCACAGAGCCTGACACCTGGCTTGAACCTACAAACTGTGAGATCATGACCTGAGCCAAAGTCAGGCATTTAACTGACTGAGCCACCCAGGTGCCCTTATTTGTTTATTTTTAAGATGTCTGTCTATATGTTGAAAAGAGAAGGCCAAGAGATGACCTCGTGAACTAAGCAGGAGAGAACGGGGTGCTGTACAAAATGGGCTCCAGAGGAAGTAAGGTAGGCATATCCAGAGCTTAGGGAGGAATCTCTCTCCATCTACAGATATGAGCTTTTCCCGTTGAACCTCACAAGTGTCCTGGAGGATTCTGCACACTGCTGAGACAGAGTTGGAGGCTATGTGGCATGCCCGAAGTCAGTCGGCTACTAAACAGAGAACTCCATCTCTAACCCTGAGGACTAGGAGGAGCATGCTCGCTCTTCCAGGGAGCCATGTCTCCTATGAGCACTTAGGCCATTTGTCATTGTAAGCCAAGTGAAGCCTTTGCCCACTGTGTGTCCCTTAAGACAACACCACAACCCACTCACCTTTGCCTGTCAGGACCCAGCAGTGCCCAGCAGCTTGTACTGCTGAAAACCCTAGTTTTCATGTTATCCTCAGCTCCCCAACTTGGGCCTGAGAATGGATGGAGGAGGGAGATGGCCAATCTTGACACAGATATTCCTCAATAATGTATAATTATGATTAATTATACCACAGGATAATGACTATGATTTCCAGTCATTGAGTGAAAAACAATTGAAGTGGGACAAGTGATTGCCTCTTCCAAGGCCACACAGCTAATAAATTACAAAGTCGAGTCACAAACCCATATCTCCAAGGCTGGCTCTGTCATCCCGAGGAAACACAAGTCCACAGGAAGGGATTCCGACATGGAGAGGGCACCACTGGATTCTCCGCTAATCTGGATTATCCATACTACCGGCCATCCTCCCCATCTGAAGGACAAGCCCAGAAGTGACTACATCCTCCTACTACTTTACCAGGAGACTTTACTGGAGTTGAGAATGATCAGCTGGAACTGAAGTCACCTTAGTCACATCTACAGAGACTGTGAAACTCTGGTTACAGTGTGGGGAACCTCAGAGAAGATCCCCGCATCTCTAGGCCTTAGTGAGGAGGGGGTCTCCATATGTTCTGAAGGCAGCCTCCTGGGTTGGACTTGGTCCAATTCCAGGGAAGCCCCAGCCACTCCACCGGCTCCTGAGGAGGCAGAGTCTGACCTCCTGGGTCACATGGCCCCTTCTCTGTGACGGAGTGATTTCTGGGCACAGCCCTCCTGCTAAAGTCCCCTCCCCAGAAAGCTCTCGCAGTCTCTCTTAGGACCCAGATGTCATCAGCGACGGTAGCCCGGGTGATAGGTAGGATGGTGAGGGGAGAGGCAGGCAGAGGATGCCTGGATGCCAGTCAGGTTTGTGCTGGCCCCAGAGCTGACATCCAGGACTGGCCTGCATGGAAGGTGGGCACCAACCGGCCCGAGCCAGCCCTTGTTGACTTAACAGGTGTCTCCGAGGTGGGAGAAGAGGGGAAGAAGAGAACACAACACTGGAAGACTGGTTCCCATCATTTCAAGAGGCCCAGAGAGACAGTACCCATACACTAGCTCCCAGGACCTCCAAGAATTCTGTGGTTTACCTACTTTGGCACATGAACAAGAGGCTCACAGCTCTCCTTTTCCTGGCAGCTCTGGCTAGGGTCCTGGTCTGTGTCTGCGAGCATGGCCCTTCCCCTGCACCCATTCTTACAGCCCCGCTAAGGTAGGCCCTGCCTCCCCTCCTCGCATCCCCCATCTCATTCTTTTACCCACCCACAGTCAACCCCGCCTATCCAACCTTCAAATGCTTCAAATCATGACTATGGATTTATTTCCTCAGAGCAACCTCACTGAAGCCCCAGAACAGCTTAATTCCTTATTATCCACGTTATTACCTCCTGCATGCCTCCTTCCTACCACCATCACGAATGTAATTAAATCATTTTTCATGTAATTATGTTAATTCCTCGAAATCCCCTACGGACTGTCAGCTTCCCCAAGCAAAGACTACCTCTCTTCCTCAAAGTTATATCCTCAACTTCTAACACAATATCTGGTGCTTAATATGTGCTTCATTGATGTTGTTAAAAGAATGAAGGAATGGAGGGCTAATAATAATCAGAACCCATCCTGCCCCACCACTGCAACCAGGTTGTGCCCGTTCCTTTTTAATTAAGAAACTCAGACATCTAACAAGGTATGAAAGCAAGTCAAAAAATGATTCCATTCTCATAGGGATATAATGAGTAGCCTAGGTCTGTGGGCAAGTTAACAGAAGGAGAGGGTTGGTTGAGATATTAAAAAGCGTTTCTGGTGGACCCTGTGTGGTGGACATTTCTTTCCCACCTGGCCACACCCATGCTCCTGTGATTAGAGGAACTTCAGGTAGCCCCAGTTGGATCTGGCTCACCCACTTGACATGGCCACTCTTCCCTCCTTTGCTGATGACACAAAGGCGGCCTCTGCCCCGGGATCAGTGAACTAGTGAACTTATGAGTCCTTCCTCTCTTACCGGCCCCAGTCCTGGGTGGGAGGGTTAATTACGGAGGTGTAAGTAGACGAAGGAAGAGAAGTGGAAGAGGGGTCCAGCGCAAGGAGGGCTGGGGTGCCCACCTCTAGAGCCAGGGAGAGGAGAGACTTCCTGAAAGAAACAATTATGCTAGAACAAGGTAAGCCAAGGGGAGGCAAGGGCATCCCTGCTGGAAGTGAAGGAGGGAAACGGAAAAGATAGAAAAGTGTGTCTTCAATAGCAGGAGGATGACAACATGGTGGAGGCTTGTTCAGACGTTTTCATCACATCCCACCCTCAGCAACACTGCCATTCGAAACCTTTCACTTGCTTCCCCATATCCCACCACACAACTCCCACTTCCTAGCTCACGGTGCCCATGATTTGGATCCAGCCTACTTCTCAAATCTAATTTCCCCAGACTCCACTTCTTGCATACTCCATATTCGGCAAAGTGAATGACTTCCCTTTTCCTGGATAACTCTCCACCCCCTTACCTGTCCAGGCCTGGCATGCTTCCAATCCCAGTGGTTCTCCGAAGCCTGCCCCCCACCCCCACTGAGTTCCTCCAGGTCCCTGCAAGCTTGTGATGCAAGCTTCTCTTTTCCAGCTGAGCTCCGTTCCTCCCACATCTGCGCCCACGCTCTAGTCTGTCACAGAGGATCTTGCTCAGTGTGGCATTTTCTGTGTGACCCACCGGCATTCCCATGAGGGAGAAGCTAGTACCCTGAGCAAAACCTCTCCACACTAGGAGGTTGGTTTAGGGGATGAAAACCAGTGGTGGAGGGTATTGCGTAGGAGGGGGGCTGATGGGAAGGGGGCATCCTCTTTAAGGAGCCAACTGGTCTTTTCTTCTCTCTGAATCACAATCCGCTGGAGGAAAAGTCCATGAAAGAACAGGAAACACCTTTGAGTCTGCAGGAATAGACCAGAGAGATGCTAAAAAACGAAAAGGCCTGGGAAAGAATGAGGCCTGGAGGGGATAAGCACCACCACTGGGGGTGAGAGGGGAGTTCTTGTTCCTTTTACCCTCTCCACCTCTTGCAGCAACCCAGGAGGCATCAGCAGCTGAAAAGACAAGTACATAAGCCCTGGGGTTAGCCAAAAGGACACCAAAGCCATCAAGGATGTTATAGATCCAGGGGCGCCTGGGTGGCTTAGTCGGTTAAGCGTCCGACTTTCGCTTAGGTCATGATCTCTCGGTTCGTGGGTTCGAGCCCTGCATCAGGTTCTGTGCTGACTGCCAGCTCAGAGCCTGGAGCCTGTGTCAGTCTGTGACTCCCTCTCTCTCTGACCCTCCCCTGCTCACGCTGTCTCTCTCTCTCTCTCTCTCTCCTAGAAATAAGTAAAACATAAAAAAAATAATAATAATAAAAAGGATGTTATAGATCCAGCCTTGGACAGAGAGGGGGGCAGGGGTTGGTGCATGCCTACTCCCATACACAGAATTACTGCGGTGGTAACATTTGCTGGGTATAGCCACCTACCACCTTTCCCTTGAGAGAGCAGTTGGTTCCCTCAGCAAAACCACGTCACTTTAGGAGTCCCCATGGTGCCCGGAGTGGGGGATGGGGTTTCTCTTATAATAAAACAACTCTTCTGCCCTGAATCACCATCTGTACTAGAAAATGGCCAAAAGGAAGAAGACGCTATTAAGGGACTCACAAAGCCAGCACTACATACAATCAAAGCTCTAAAAACCAAGGGTGAAGGTGAGTGTATCCCAAGATGAGCAGGGCTTAGTGGGCCAGTATCAGTATCCCCATGCCTCCTCCAAAGCCACTGACCCAACTCCACCTCCTACGTGGAACCACCACAGAGCCTCCCCATTGAACCTTCATGACTGTGGTGCCTTTAAAGATCTCTAATTTCTCATCTACAAACAAACCACCAGGGTTGCCTGATACCAGATTGCCCCTGGGTTTCAGCCCCAGCCTTGCCACTGTGGAGCCTGCCCAATTCCAGAAGGAGCAGGTCCCTTGGGGTCTAGTGAATCTACCATCCATCCCTCTGAATTCTATGCAAGGCCCTCCAGGGGCTGCATGAGGTTGGGAAGCAGAAGACAGAGTCGAGGGGGATGGATATGATGGAGACGGGGTCTGGGCCACATTCATACTCTCTTCTCTCCCACTCTTCTCTCTCCATTCTCAGCTCTCTCTCCCTCTGTCTTCCCTTTCCTCTTCTCATTTTTCTATAACTATACTGTATGATGTCATCCATGATATTAAGGATAAACCCAACTTGAGGCCAAGACAGTAATGAGAAGCTAAGAAATGATGCCCAGAAACACCAGGCTTTAAGACAGTAGCATAAAACCTAAAAAAAAAAAAAAAAAAAATTAAATTAAATTAAAAATAAAACCACTATAAGCTGAAAGCATCAAACTTAGAGTGTGTGTGTGTTTTCCTTAAAGAGAAGGGTGGTGAAAAGCCTATTCAGGTGCTTACAGAATGGAGGGTCCCCCATGAGGCATCATAAGCACCTTGGCCCTTCACCCCAAACCATAGCTTCCAGACTGAGCCTTCCCAGAGAACAGAGACCCTTGAGAGTTCTTTCACTCATATCTACCCCCTCACCCATGTCTGCAGGGCTTGAGCTTCCCAAACTTGTTTTCCTCTTATTCTTCACTTTCCCTGCCCAGTGACATTTTACTGTGCATCAGAATGTTGAGGGAGACTTTATCCACAGTCCAGGAATCCCTTGGCCCACACCTGGAAGCCACAGGCCACCATACCCTATATTCCATGGAGAACTTCTGACATCTGGAGCATTATACCACCCTGCTCCCCAGCCTGAGACTTACCAAGAGTTAGAAAAGCCACCCAACCCCAGTCTACCACTGGACTAGCATTCCTTGCCTGTGGAGTAGGAGAAAAAATAGAATCATCATGGTCACTGGTGCCGGGAGCCACACCGGCCTCTCTGGATGGCAGTCACAGTGAGGAGATGGTAGCGTTTGCACAGCTCCTGCCATGAGAAACAAAAACTGGTATCTCCTTCTGCTACTACTGGCTCATGTTGGAAATGAGGTTGCTGGTATTGACCAGGCCTCACAATATTCCAGATCAGACCAATATTCTGAACATAGATACCTCATAAGGAAAAGCATATTCCTGACTTTGCACGAGAGATTTTAGATGAAAGGTCTGTGGGTGATCGTCAAAAGGCTCTTCCTATGGGCCTTGCAGACCCAAGACTTGCATAATAAAGGGGGTTAAGAGCACAAGAGTTACAATTGAGCCTGGCCCTGAGACAAAGAGCCTATTTCGGGGTTAAGGTACAGATAAGAGCAGAACATAGTTACTACATATATCTTTGCTAATTGGTGAAGCATAGCAGTCCCTTCCTCAGGGCCTACATTCCACAAACACCCTCCCTTACACTGGCAACTGGGATGAGGATAGATAAGAGTAGCTAAAACATAAACCCAGGTGCAAAGACTGACACATTTAGGGCCCCCATGATAGTTTCCACAAACAAACCAATTCAGAAACATTCATCCTCTTGAGAGCCAACCAGAATGACTCCTAGCTTATCTATATACAATTTAACCCATATGTTATCCTGTTTTTCACTAAGAGCATCCTGTTAATTCCTTCGTTGTAAATTCACTGTGACTGAGATAATTCTGCAATTGTTATTGCAAGAGGCCTCCCATTGTAGAAATGCCTTTCTCTGACTTCATGTTGTTGCTGAACTTTTAAATAAAGACACCAAAACCGACAGGACAGAGATGCCTGCCTGGTGATCAGAAAGAATCTCGGGGCTCTCTCACTCTCTCTCTCGCCGACACTGTCCATCCTTCAGGGACCCCTGGACCTGTCAGAGCCGGCCTCCGACACACTGGCTCTGTGGGCAATGCAGCGCTCCTACCAAAGAGATTTTTCTTGAATGCCCCCATGGAAGAATGTAAGAAGATGCTCCTGCCCTCCTCCAAGTCAAGTAAGGGACTGCAGGAAGCATTCATAGATTGGGAGTTCTAGTCCCAGAGGAGACTGATACTACCCCCTCTGGATGGAACCTCGCTCTAGGCTGACCTGGATCACCCAGACTGGAGCACAGTGGAACAGCTCTGGGGAGAGCCCATGTCCCCAGGTCGCAAGAATATGATAGGGAAGACTACACTACTGTAAACGATAACCCAAAATACAATGGCTCAAACACAGTAGAGGTTTGTATCTTTCTCATGTACTAGATTTGAGGGATGAGGGCAGGAGTCGGTCTTCTCCATGTAATCATTTAGGGATTTGAGCCGGCAATTGCTCTGGCATCAAGGTCATTCTGTCATCTTCACCATTCCAACCACAGAAATATGGAAGGATCACACGACAGATTGCTTGGAGGTTTGTCTGGGCTACACTAGCAAGTGATACATGTTGTTGTCAAGAACTGAGTCTCACGGCCACACTTAACTGCAAGGGCCTAGCAGGAAGATGATCAGCATGAATGTTGGTGTCCTTGTGGCAGAAGTTGTGGCAGAGTGAACCACACTCAATTGGTGCCTGCTTGCCATCTGAAACTTCTGGAGAAAGGAAGTATTTCACGGTAGACCATAGAAGAGATGCAAGAAGACACTCCCACCTCAGTCTCCGGAAGCCTTATGGAGGACAAAGGAAAGAACTTGGAATTTCCTGTTGCTCTCTCATGAATGCATTTAGAAAAGTGGTCAATGGCCAAGAGTCTGCACAGAGGGTTCCAGGCCAGGAGAAAGGACCTGGTGACAGGGCTGAGCTGTGGGCCACTCACAGGGCCCAGGGGAATTGCCACTTTTTGAGGGGTTCCACAGCAATGGGCAGGAACTGGGGTGAATCTGAATACCATTCACCTGGAGACCGTCACACCCTGCATCAGGGGAAGTCCCCAGAGGAGCGGATGAATGGAGACCAAGCCAGAAGATCAGGACTTATCGCTCCTTTAAGTGACCAGTCGCCTGAGATCACCTCTGCCTGCCCTGTTGCATAACCTTGAGATTCAGAACCTGACCCCTTCCCCTTTCATATCTCTCCAGTTAAGTATCTGCTGGGGAAAGAAAAGGAAGAAAAGTTTTAAACTAGAAGGATTCTTAACCAAAGACACTAAAAAATGTAGAATCTGCTCAATGCATCACTAAAAATGGGAAAGGGAGATTTGACATATTTGGAAGCACTGTTTGCAAAAAGAGAAAACACCAAATCCTGGCTGGTCAATTAACTGTTGTTTCCAAAGATTAAAATTAACCCACAAGGACCAGGATCTGCCATCATAGAAATAGTCAAGAACTGAACACTCAGTTCTGAAGGGGTCTTCTGTCATGTCTACTAAAAATTCAGCTCCCATTCTCCAAAAATTCAGGAAAACACAGAGAAAGAGACACAAAGAATGATAAAGCAAGCATGATTAAATGTTAACACTTCTGGACTTCATTCCCCACTAGACCTAGGAAGAGTATGCAAAGATTCTCGGTACTATTTTTGCAAATTCCCTGTAAGACTAAAGTTATTTCAAAATAAAAAGTAAAAATACTACATAAAATGTAAAAGGAGAAGAGAGGAGGAGGGAGAAGGAGGAGGGAGAAGAGGAAGAGGAGGAGGGGAAATAAAATCAGGAGATTTCACATGGAAATCCAGATCTCCAGTTTCCCTTGAAGAAGTTGGATGTCTGGCAACAATCAGCTTGAGGGAGGGACAGCTGACCACTTTAGAGGGCACAGACACACCCCAATTTGCTCCAGCTCTAGCACTTCCTCCTGACTCCCTAATCCTGACGTGGAGGAACACTCCTCACTTATCATTACACTGTTGTCTGCCTTATATCTGGTCCTCCTGGCTCATTTATATTAACTGCCTGATTCCTGGAGGCACTGACATTTGCAATCCTTAACCCTCACCTTTGACTCCACGTCCCTATCTGTACATTGCCAAGTGAAGCAACTGGATCACATGGGAGCCATGAGAATTATTTTTGCTTAGACCATAGGCAGAAGGGCTTATTCTTTGTTCTTTATGGACTTGTTCCTGTGGCTCCGTGGAACTCTCCACTTCACCTGTGAAACCAGGAACAGAAAAAAGAGTCCTTCACATTAAGGTCTGGAAAAAGTTTTCTGAAGTGCATAGGATGCTGTTTTTCCCTCTAAGCCCTACTTGATGTCTGTTAAGCCTTCCAAAATCAAAATGTTGATAGATACTGTAACGGTTGATTTTATGAATCAACTTGACTGAGCCACAGTGCTCAGATATATGGTCAAACATTATTCTTGATGTTTCTATGAGGGAGAGTTTGAATGAGATTAACATTTAAATCAGTGGACTTTGAATTAAGCAGATTGCCCTTCAGAATATGGGTGAGCCTTGTGTAATCAGTTGAAGGTCTGACTAGAATAAAAGACTGACCTCCCCGGAGCAAAAGGGAATTCTGCCAGCAATAGCCTTCAGACATGAGCTACAGATCTTGGACTTGCCAGCCTCCATAATCGTATGAGCCAATTCCTTAAAAGAATGCGTGCGCGCACACACACACACACACACACACACACACACACACACACACAATTAGTTCAATTTTCCCTAAAGAACCTTTATTATTACAGGTACTAATTAGTTAAGACTAGAGAAACTTAATGTTACAGAGACCTAATGTTTAATATAAAATGGATTTCATATTCAAGCATAGAGTTGTGGTTGATAGCATTGACTCTGGAGCCAGAAAGCCTATGTCTAAAACAAGCTCTGCCCCATAATAGCTATGTGATGATAGACCAGTCCCTTAACCTGCCTTTACTTTAGTTTCCCCATCTGTAAAGTGATGGTATTAACACTTCCTATCTCATTGGGTTGTTATGAGGATTAAATGAGATATAATTTATAAAGCTCTGAGAATAGTGCTTGCTTGGGACATATTACATGCTGTATGTTTATTAAATAAGTAGAATAAGAGTCTTTAAAATAATTTTACTCTACTTTGTTGTCTTCATACCTCCCCCACTGGCAAGATGAATGATTAAGGGCACCAGGAGAGTATGGCAGTTTGGGCCAGCCCTTAAGAGCTTGGCAGAGAAGACCAGCCATGCAAATTGCAGCATTCAGGGTAAGATACCCCTCAAAAACACAGCATACATCTGTGTCTTGAATATGTGAGCTATCTACCCCAAGAGTCTGGGTCGCTTTCTCCTTTGAGTATCTTCTAACCCTCTAACCCCAGGACAGGGTTTAACACACAAGAGAAAGGGGACAAGGAAAAGACACTGAGCGTGGGTCAGACACGGTAGAGCACATCACACAGGGTCCTGGAAGAAAACAGATGGCATCCTCAGAAAGGCTTTTTTAAGAGACTTTTTAATGAAAAAAAAATTATTTACAGAGGTACAAGTAATGACTCACAACAGCAGAAAGCCACTCCCATCCCTAACACTGAAGCAGAAAGGAGAGGAAATGGCATTCCCTGACACCAGTTAGGAGATGGAGCTGTGGAACCAGCATCACCAGACAAGCTATTGACAAACTATAGAGGAACATGGCCATTGCTACTCCAGGCTATATTAATAATCTGTGGCTTCATAACAAATTATTCCAAAACCTAGTGACTTCATATAGCATCATTTCTTACCTCACAATTGCTTTGGATCAGGAGTCTAGATGTAGCTGGGTCCTCTGCTCAGAATCTCTGACAAGGCACAATGAAGATATCATCAAGACAATCACATGATGTTGGCAGGATTCAGTTTCTCATAGACTGTTGGACTGCGGGCCTCTGTGTCTCCCTAGCTGCAGACTAAGGCAGCCCTCAGTTCCTTCCCACATGGGCCTCTCCATAGAGCAACCCATGCCAGGACAGCTCTCTTCACCAGGGCATGCAAGCTGAGAAGACCCAGAAAGAGAGAGGGATTGTGCATATAAGCAAGACAAAAGTCATAGTCTTTTGTAACCTAATCTCAGAAATGATATCCAATCACTTTTGCCATTTTCCATTTGTCAGAAATGAATCACTAGATCCAGCATGGGTATTACACAGGGGCATGGACCAGGAAATGGGAATCATTGGGAACCATCTCGGAAGTCTATCCTCCGAGGTATCTACCTGCCACACTTGCCAACACAGGGAGAGAACGGGAAGAACAAATGCCTTGACTTCTCTCTCTTCCTATTCTGAATTCCCACTAGTGTCTCCCATTGGCCAAACTCAACCAGAAGCTAAAGGGCAAGAGAGCCCAGGTGGTGCACCCCACAAAGGTCATCCTTCCAGACCAGTGCAGAGATGGTCAGAGAATAGATCTGAGGCAGGGAGGGGAGCAAAGAACTATGAATAGAGAATAACCAGGAGAATAACCAATAAGAAAAGACACATTGGCAACTGACAGAGGCATTATGGAGGTGAGATACCCTAGAAGACAAGACATCACAGAACACAGCTCTTCACCCAGATACATGAGGTGCATCTCTTTTCTTTAATATACATATCTAATTCTTTTCCAGGCCCTATAATTTAGAGTAACATTTCACCTGAGCCCTGTTACAAAATACTGAAAATTCTCTATGGAACTAATGTCCCTATGTTCAATCTCACCCCCATTTATGTCAATACCTGCCTCTTTAATTCATGGGGCCAAGAGGAGAATTAGGGGAGGAAAAGTTCTGAGCAGTGACATTTGGAGAGACCTTGTTCTGTGACAGCTCTAGTGTTGATGCCAAAGTTCTAATTTCCTCTTAGAAAAACTTGTGCAAATATCATGGTTTGCTCCTGTTAGTTTTTTTGACGTGCTCATAGAGATCGTTGAGATATAGTCATAGCCTCTCCTACTATAGCACTATAGTACTTATGGACACAAACACACATGCACACATACACACACGCACACATTCCAGGGCACTGATGCAGTCAAAACTCTCTCTTGCTCCCCGTCAAGTTAAGGCCACCCCATCTTCAAGGCTTCCAGTACCAGACCCTTAGGCAGGCAGTCAGTGCTAAGTCTTACCCCTATATTAATTCAATGCACCCCTCTTCTTCACCTACTGGCCACCATTAGATGCCAGATAAATCTTAAGTATCAAATCACACAGGGAGTTAGTGGGTGAGCAGCTACTTTAAACCCAGTTCCTACTCACCATGTCTGGGGCAGATGAATGTGACTGTCATCTTACCTGATATTAAGGATAGGTGAAACCTGGATGAAGGACAGCCCCGAAAGGACCTGCTCCTCATGCCTGTGATGTCCCACCCCATCAGTTTTCTCGTCCTTTATCTTATGAGCAGACTAATGCTCTGAACCCAGGCACTCAAGCACCCTTAAGATATAAACTTCCTGATATCCCCTCTCCACACCAATCTTCAGAACAGCCTTGAGGCAGAAAGCCTGCAGGACCACCTGGGGCCTGGTGAAAGCCATCACCAACAAATGGAGAATCACAAACTGGTATACAGGACCCTATTCTCTACCCACCAGCCCTTCAATTGTCTCCTGTGTCTCCTTGACCCCATTCTATTTAGCATTTAGCACCAGTCTGAACCAAATCTACCCAGAAAGATGATCCTTCTGCAAACTACGAGTAACCCACACATCTGCATACAATTTTATCATCTAAAAAATGCTTTGCTGTGTATTATCTTACTTAATTCCCAACATAGTCCTGTACATAGGAGCTGTCACTCCCAGATGACAAATGAAAATCCTAAAGTCTTCAGTGTATCGCAATGTACCATCCTGTGTATATGCCAAAGCCAGAACTCAAGAACCGGGCCTCTTGAATTCCAGCTCAAGGAAGGAAGAAATCCCAAGTCAAAGAAAATTATCTGCTTTTCTGGATGGTTCACACCATGGATCATCTCCCCATTTGAAGGGGAACCAAATTCCAACTTCAGGGAACTGCCATCATCCTGTAATCAGAAGATCCTCTCAGATACAGGGACTCCCATCAGCTGGACCTGAAGATAGAGGTTGACAGGGGTCCATCTGAGGTTTAGGAGTTCCTCCTAGGGGGTAGATAATAACTTCAAGAGCAGGAGACAACTCCAGAGAAGTCATTCATGCCTCCAAACCCGTCCCCTCAAGAGGAGAAAGGAGTCATGAGCTTAGTCCCCAGATGTTCTGAGTGTGGTCTCCTGGGGAAGGAAGCTCACATGGTGTGGGGAAACCTTCAAGCCTGTGCACTGAGTCCTCCCCAACCTCTTCCTGGGGAGATGCCAATCCTACCAATACCATCGAGAGACACATTTCAGAATCTCTCCAAACAAAATTGGCTCTACATCTGGTCCCTGAGATCCCAGGGATGTGGAACCAGAGGGCAAGTAAGCTGGAGAAGGAAGGAGGGAAGAAAAAGATGGCTGGAAATCAGGAGGGAAAGGACCTCCCAGTAAGGATGCCAGCTACCAGCCAGCCCCAGATAGCACTTGTTGACTGAGCAAGTGACAGTCTGAGGAAGAAGGGGAGGAGGACACAGAAGTCACACCTCTCCAAACTTGATTCCCATTGGCCCTTGGTATCCTTTAAAGGGCCCAGAAGTATCTGCACTGGTATTCCCAGACTCTCTGAAGATTCTGTGGTTATACTCGCTTCTCAACCCACAGCATGAGATTCTCAGCTCTCCTCTTCCTGGCAGCTCTGGCTTGGGCCCTGGTCTGTGCCCGTGAGTATGGCCCTTCCCCTGTACCCCAGATCCCTGACAGTCCAGGGCAGCCTTAACTCTGGTCTACATTTTTCTCTTTCTCTCCCAGTGCTGTCTTGGCTCCTCCGGTCCCTGCAAGTGACTCCTGCCCCCAGTTCTCTGCACATAGCCTCTTGACCTGCATTGGTTAGGGAGCCAGAAACCCCCTGGTGCTGCCTGCTCTCTGGCTCATCCTCTCACACACCATCCTTTACCCACTATGCTCCAGCCACCCTGACCTTCTTTCAGGCCCTCTGGGCCACCACATAGAGCCGGGCATGTTGTCCCCCTCACGGGGGTGCCAGGCCGGGGATGACAGGAGCTGAAATCTAGCCCATGCTCTGCTTGCCAAGCAATAGGCCCTGACCATGGCTTTGTGTCTCAGGATGTCTCTTACTGAGAAGGGGGGAGGTGTGTGTGGAAGAAGCACTATTCAGGCCAGGACAACCCTGCTGCTCCTTGAACACTGGGACCTTCCTTCTTGCTCTTCCTTCTGCCTAGAATTCTTTTCCTCCAGCCAACCCAAAACATCACCTGACCAATGCTTTCTCATCTGTCAAATCTGTTTAGATATCAATTCTTCAAAAAAGCCTTCCATGAATATGTAGGAAAAATTAGACCCCGCCTGCCCTTATCACACCACTCTGCACTTGTCCCTCCAGTGCCATCACATAGTGACTCAATAATTATGTCATGGAACGTAAGCTGGGTCAGGGCAGGGTCTTTCCACCTTCCTCAGCACTGAACCCCCTCCACTTAGCAGAGCCCTTTGCATAAACATTGTGTTGAAAGAATAGAGACAATGAGGGCTGGAGTTCAATGGCAGAAATCACTCAGACATGGCCCCATGGCCCCTGCACTGTCCCCCTCAGCCACAGAGGAGCCTGAGCGCCTCCAACCACAGCCAGTTCCCTGGCTGGAATCTCATGGCACCCTCACAGGCCAGAGGCAATCGGGGAGAAGGGCAGTTTTCAGAGAATATTATACTTCTCCCAGGAGAACCTGCGTCAAACAACCGTAGGAGGGGTTAAACACCAGACAGAGTGCCTAGTGGGTCTACCGATGAGGCAGAAGGGCACATTTAACCAATAGGGACATATGTCTCCCTATGTCCACAAACTCTCCCGAGAGCCGAGGATAAAGAATGCGAGGTAGGATGGCTCAGGTGGGTCCGGTTCAGTCTTCACCGTCACCTCTTTCTTCCACTGCAGAAGATGCCCCCTCTGAAACCACTGAGGCTGCTCTGGAAGCTGTGGCCGGTGAGTCCTTCTGTTCCTCCCATCCCTGTGCTCAAAGGGAGGGCCTAACAGCTCGGGGTGCGGGTAGAAGCTGGGAGAGGAATGGGGGAGTGGTGGGAGTTGGGTCCTGCTCTTGGTGATAGTGGAGGAGCACGGATTAGGGTGTGACAAGCTAAGGATGAAATGGGACAACCCAGGCAGGCAAGATCAGTAGGAAGAATGCAGAAAAGGTTTGCTGTGAATTAAGGGGAGAAAAAGATGAGGTTAAATGATCAGGGAAATGATAACCATGTGGTATTAATACCTTCACCTGCACACACTTCCCAGAACTCCCAACTCCTTAGCAAGCTGCCTGCTATCCAGCCTCAGACATCATTTCCATCCTGGTTTTCCATGCTTCTCCTTCATGTATGGCCCACATCAGTTAAATTGAACTTCTTTGCATTCTCCACATGTGTCTTATACATGCCTTCCCCTGAGCTCTGGCTGACTGACTTCCTGCCCCCCAAGGAAGCCCCTTTAGAATATCCCCCCCTGCCAAAATCCTGCCTTCAGCATCGCTCTGACGGGCTCCTTGGTTCCCCCCATATCCTAGCCCAAATACCTCCCCAACCCTGCCCATTAGAATTGCCCGGCCCTGCCCACCATCCAAGACGCTGGATGTACAACAAATCACCACAGACTGGATGGCTTAAACAACGGAAATTTATTTCTCGCAATTCTGGAGGCTGGAAATCCCAAGATCAAGGTGCCAGCATGGTCAGGTTCTAGTAAGGACTCTCTTCCAGATTACAGACTACTGACTTTTCACTGCATCTTCACATGGCAGAAAGAACCCTGGGGTCTCTTTTATAAGGGCACTAATCCCATTCATAAAGAGCTCCACCCTCATGACCTCATTACATCATAGTCCTCACCTCCTACGACCATCATATTGAGGGTTAGGATTTCAGTATATGAATGTGGAGGGGGACGTAAACATTCAGTCCGTAACAGACACTTGTATGTAGAAATCTTACCACTTCCATAACCTGGCCCCCAGCACATACTAGGCATCCTGGGGCTCTGCCACTCGTTCCAAAAGTAAAAACACTTGACTTTGCTAAAATCAACAAACTGGTGTATTTGTAGCTGAACCTGAAGCAACTGCATCTCCAGTCAAATCTGCTTCACCCCAAGAGACATCCCAGCAGTCAAGCAGCGCCACTGCAAGTAAAGAAGGTGCACTGAGTAAGTCTGTATGCCAGATAACAACCCAGAGGAGTCTCTGGTGACAGGCCTCCATGACACTTCCTCCCACAGAGCCAAGTCCAGGGAGAAGCAGACGTATTCATTCACCTGACTGCAAAGGCGCAAGTGGGAGTTTCCGCTGCAGCACCCACACACACAGCTTTTGCAAAAGAGTTTGCTCCCTGTACCCTACATGGTTTCTTTCCTGGCCCACCCACCTTCCTAGGAGAAGCTGGACCCCTCAGCAAAACTTCTTCACTTTAGGAATTTGTACAGGGACAATGTCTGATGAGGGGCGGGAGAGGGAGGTGGGAGTTTTCTCGAAATGATGTGACTTTTCTGCTAATGTGATTCTTCTGCTCCAAAATTAGAATCCCTGGTGAGCAAAGGTAACTTGCTAGCACAACAAGCAAAAAAAAGACTGAGTGAAAGGCTTGAAGCTGTAAAACATCTTCATGAAAGTGAGTGCATCCTAAGGCAAAGCCTTGTGGGAACAGGAATACTCACCACCCATCATCCAGGGGCGGGAAGTGGGCCAGGACCACCTCGCCCAGAGACCTGGCACCGCCACATCCCCTCCCTATTGAACCTTCCCTCCTGCCATCTTCAAATGTCTCCAATTTCTCATACACACTCAAACCACAGGGTTGCCTGATACCAGATTGTCCCTGGGGTCTCAGCCCCCATCTTCCCACTTCGAAGCCTGCCCAAATGGGGAAGGGGTTGGTCCCTCAGGGTCTGGTGAATCTACTCTCCATCCCTCTGACTCCTATACAAGGCTGTCCAGGGGCTGGGTGAGGTTGGGAAGCAGAAGACAGAGTTGAGGAGGACAGACAGGGTGGAGCTGGGCCTGGGGCCTGTGAGCCTCGTTCTCACCTCCACTTTCTTCTAGGTGATGTTGAATTTCTACAAGAACTGAAGAAACTCAGTCCACTATTCTTTCTGAGTCATGGTTAAGAAGTTGAAAAGAATGGGGTCCCTGGACTCAAAGCCTTAAACACGCTTGCAGCCCAGAACGATTAAACTGAAGCATCCAACATGCCGTGTGCGTGTGCTCTGTGGGGCGGAGCAGGGAGGAGGTGGGGAGCAAAGCCATCCCCGGAACACAAGGAGACCTGGGTGTCCCGACCCAGGCCCTTGGGCCCATCAAGCCTTCCTTGAGGACACAGCTTCTAACAAGCCCTTTCGTTCGCACTGAGCCACAGCCACACGTGCTGGGCCTCCTAGTGCAAATGCCTCTCCAGTTCTGGTCTAATCTCTCACATACAGTGCCTACTGACATTTGAACATTGCCAAAAATTAAATCAACCTCCAAAGAACCAGGATTTGTCTTCCTGAACATAGTCAAAGCCCAAGTCATTCTATTAAAGCAATTTTCTGGTGCCCTTGTTAAAAATACATTCCTCCTGCCTTCCATTCACCCTTTCTACACTGGGCCAAAGTGAAGGGCAACAGCTAATTAGATCAGACCAGTAAAATCATGAGCCGCTGAAGTGAGAGCTGGCACTTGACTAAAAGGCCAATTGAACTCGCTGCAACAATCCACGTGATTATTGTATCCCCTGTTTCCCTCCATCACAGTCTGGGATTGCATTTCACACTCTGCACTCAGGTGAGCAGGGGAAGAAGAATAGACTGTGGAGAAAGACAGGACAACGCTCTCCTGCCAGCCCTCTTCCCAAGCTTGGTGTGTGGCAGGTGTGCTTTCTAACACTCCCAGAGTCCTTGATTCTAGATTGTCCTTCCTCCACCCCACCTAACACCCACCCTCTCTATCCTGGAAATGAGAGCATTCAACCTAGACCCTGTTTTATTATTTTTTTTTATTTATTTCTTTGAGAGGGGGGCAGGGACAGAGAGAGAGGAAGAGAGAGAGTGAATCCCAGGAAGGCTCCATACTGTTAGTACAGAGCCCTATGCGGGCCTCAAACTCACAAACTTGAGATCATGACCTGAGCCAAACTCAGATGCTTAACCAACTAAGCCACCCAGGTGCCCCGACCTAGACCCTGTTTTAAATTCGTGAAGAAATGCATCTCCCTCCTCCCTCTTCCCACCATGATGGCATATTCTCCATCTCTGAGAACACTGCTCACACAGAAAGACCTCCAGTAGCAGGCCCCCTCCGAGCGCCAATTACAATCAACACTGGGTAGATAGGGCACTTCACACTCAATTAGACTGCCACCCTTTTACGTGTTCAGTTGTGTCCCCCAAAAGGATTTGTGGAAATTTTAACCCCTGGTCCCTCAAGAAGGTGACCTTATTTGGAAACTGGATCACTGCAGATATAATTAGTGAAAGTGATATTGGATGAAGTATGGTGGGTCCATAATCCAATATGACTACTATCCTTATAAGAAGAGAGAAATTTGGACACAGAGTCACATATGATGTGAAGACACATCAAGGGTAGACGGCCATGTGACATGAAGCCAGGGACTGGGTGATGCATCTGTAAGACCAAGAATGCCAAGAATTGCCAGCAAACACCAGAAGCTAGAAGAGGCAAGAAAGGATTCTCCCCTACCAGTTGCTAAGAGAGCATCGCCCTACAATAAATTGGTCATTCGAAGTTATCCATTCTACTTTATTATGGAAGCCTTAGGAAACTAATACACACCCCCACCCCCATCCCCAAACTCTTCCTCTCTTCATGCTCCTAGCTTTCATCATATCACCAGAACTTCATACTCTTGTCCCCCGTCACCCATTTCCCCCACTTCCCAGCCCCTGGCAATTAACAGTCCATTCTGTTTCTACAAATTCAGGATTTTCTAGATCCCACATTAGTGAATTAATACACTATTTGCCCTTACCTGTTTGACTTATTTCAATTAGCATAATGCCCTCAAGATCTAGCCACACGGATATAAATGGCAGGATTTTCTTCTTTGTCATAGCTGAATAATGTTCCATTATATTGGTATTCATGTCCTAGAGTTTTCACTGTAAAAATCTTTTACCATCTTGCTTAAATGTATTCCTAACTATTTTTATTATTTTGATGCTATGGTAAATGAAGCTATTTTCTTCATTTCTCTTTCTGATAGTTTGATCTAAAAAAAAATTTTTTTTTAGGGGCACCTGGGTGGCCCAGTCGGTTAAGCATCCGACTTCAGCTTGGGTCATGACCCTGTGGTCCATGAGTTTGAGCCCCGTCCCGGGCTCTGTACTGACAGCTCAGATCCTGGAGCCTGCTTTGGATTCTGTGTCTCCCTCTCTCTCTGCCCCTCCCCCACTCGTGCTCTGTCTCTCTTTGTGTCTCAAAAATGAATAAACGTTAAAAAGAAGAAATTTAAAGTGCTAGAAGAGGAAAAACAATCAGCCCAAACGGCCAGTTATCGACATCAGCCAAGAGCTCTACAACAAAGGAGCCTTGAGCGAAAGAGGGCAGCCTGGTTCTTTATCCAGTCATGTGGCTGACTTTATCTAGTTTTTATCTAGTCATAACCCTCTTGGAAGTGGATGCTGTGGCAATTAAAGCTTACGTCAGGCACTTGCATTAAGAGAAAGAGAAAACCATCGGAGTTGGGGGGTGGTGGTCACACTACACCCTTCCATTCTCAGAACGTGTTTTCAGCATGCATGCTTCCTCCACCAGGCAGGTAGCTGGCGGAAGCAGGTCTGCATGGGATCTCAGAATTTCTAATGCTCAGTAGGCAACAGATGCCTAACAAGTGGTCTGTGTATTGAAAGGAGATTCATGTAGCATCATCCACTGAGGCCATATACCTACACACAACCCTTCTCCCTTTTTCCCCACTGATAGTACCCACCCAGTCTCCTGGGATATATGCCTTCTAGCACCCTGACATGCCCCAGGTCCTCCAGCTTCAAAGGAGAAAAACGTCAGCCACTGCACAACCAAACACAGGTGCCTTTGGAGGCATGGCAATCGTGACAAAGCCTGAAGAAGGGGAAGAGCTTCCCCAGATACCGTTTCCGAGCAACCCCCAGCTGGGATGAAATGTCTTTCCACACCAGAGGCAATGGCAGCCGAGGAAGGACCAAGGCAGGCCACAGAAAAAGGAGCAGACAGCTCCCCCTTGTGGTGTGGGTCTGTCCACCCCAACACTGTTCCTCTGATTGGGAGGTGGGGGTGGGCAGTGTGGTGTCTGAGGGGCAATCCACTCAAGGAACCTACTAATACAGCTGCGTCCAGATGGAAGGCTAACCATAGTTCTTTACCTCCCTTCCCACCGCAAATGTCAGGGAATGACCAAAACAACCATTGCTTAATTAAAATAGGCTTCTTTTCTGGGTTGTTCTGCAGCTTTTCTGGGCTTATGGATGTTTAATGTTCAGATATGGATTGTATTCTAAATAAGTCACATACAAATTAAGGGGGAAAACAATAATATAATTCCAATATAAAGAGGAGGAGTATGAGATGTACCAACTTCTCATCTCTGAAACCAGTTGAATTGACTACAACAAAAACAATGAGCACAGATACGTAAATTCCATTTGGGATGGAAATAGAAAGCACTTACAACCCCAAATAACACTTTCTATGACCAAGTCCTGCCAAGTCCCCTGAAACTGGAACCAAACTGAGGGAGGATGCTGACTCAGTGTCCCATTATGACACTCGGGGACAGAGCTGACAACACACTTCTCCGAGGGACACGATATACTCAGAGGAACAGAATCAAGAACACCGCGTCTGTAACCAGATCTGCCATATGTATACTTTCTGCTCCTGAAAAAGAGAACACCTAGAAAAGAAAAACATAATTGAAGACAGGGCTCCTTAAAAATAGAAGAAAACTGAAATCTGGCTGGGGGTGGGGGTGGGTACGGGAAACAGGAGCCGCTGTTTAGTGCGTATAGAGTTTCAGTTTTGCAAGACGAAGGAGTTCTGGAGGCTGGTTGCAACTACGTGAATATACTTGACACCAGTGAGCTGTAAGCTGAAAGTGGCTTCTATGGGAAATTCTGTGTTACGTGTATTTTACCAGAGATAAGAAATTAAAATTAGGGGTGCCTGGGTGGCTCAGTCGGTTGAGCGTCCGACTTCGGCTCAGGTCCTGATCTCACGGTTCGTGGGTTCGAGCCCTGCGTCGGGCTCTGTGCCGATAGCTCAGAGCCTGGAGCCTGCTTCAGATTCTGCGTCTCCCTCTCTCTCTGACCCTCCCCTGCTCACGCTGTCTCTCTCTCTCTCAGAAATAAATAAAAAAACATTAAAAAAAAAGAAATTAAAATTAAACACAGAAAACTTTGATCTACACGTTGAAAGGAAAGAGTGATTCAAAACGACTAATGCTGAGAACTGGCCTAATAAAGTTCCTTATCTTCAAAGATGAGGGGCACCTGGGTGGCTTAGTCGGTTAAGCGTCCGACTTTCGCTTAGGTCATGATCTCGCGGTTCGTGGGTTTGAGCCCCGCGTCGGGCTCTGTGCTGACTGCCAGCTCAGAGCCTGGAGCCTGTTTCAGTCTGTGACTCCCTCTCTCTCTGACCCTCCCCTGCTCACGCTGTCTCTCTCTCTCCTAGAAATAAAAAAAAAAAAAAAAAACACAAAGATGAAGGATCTGGGGGCATGCGGGCAAAACTATCGACACATTCGCGGAGGGGGAAAACAAATATTCAGGTTGCCTCCAGACTACACCATCCAAAGACAGTGAAGAAATCCCTGCAAAGTCCTCTGGAAGAAGAAAAATGAGGCCCCAACACTTTGTGCTAAATCAAACTATTTTACGAGGCTAACGGCAACAGACACATATTTCCAGCGTGCCAAATTCAGGGGATTTCATTCCTGTGAACCCTTTTCAAAAACACTATTCGACGTAAACTCCAGCCAGCCAAGAGATAAAAGGAGAAAATGAGGTAAAAGGATTGGCTGTAAGTGCTAAATCCACTTCGGTGCAAGAAAAAAGCTCACATTGCTGCAGGAATGATGGTCACAGAGCAGAGAGTCTTTAAAACTATGAGAACGTAACGAAAGACTAGCACGGGGACGGCTGGAATGGAAAAGCAAGCAGGAGTTAATATAAATCAGGTGGCCTGTGCACCTTTTATAGGTAGAATATCAAAAACTATATTTAACCAGCGAAAGCAAATAACAAAAGCCTAAAGGAACTCACTAGAAAAAGTAATGCTAGTTCTATAATCCACGAAAATCAGATGGTAAAGAGGAGAGCACAAAGTAGAAGTATGCTACTTTCATCATTGCTGGTAGAGGGAATCAGTCTAAGTAATACAGAATTGAGTCCGTCATTTGAAGTTATGGTTAAAAAAGATAATCACTAGGAGTATAAACAAACTGTGAATCTTTTATATTATCAGAAGAGATACCCATAAAAGAGAAAAAATAAACACAGGTCATATAGCCAAATATAAAGGATATAAAATTATAAAATGGAAGGACAGTATGAAAAAGAAAAAACTAGTACCAAACACATGTTATTTATATGAATAAATAAAAATAGCACAAATTCCTGCATTAAAAGCAAAAGATTCGGGGCGCCTGGGTGGCTCAGTCGGTTGGGCGTCCGACTTTGGCTCAGGTCATGATCTCACAGTTCGTGGGTTCGAGCCCCGCGTGGGGCTCTGTGCTGACAGAGAGCTCAGAGCCTGGAGCCTATTTCAGATTCTTTGTCTCCCTCTCTCTCTGACCCTCCCTTTCTCACGATGTCTCTCTCTCTCTCAGAAATAAAAAAAAAAAAGCTAAAGATTCTTAGATTGGATCACAAGGCCAAAGGAAACTATAAACAATGAATGAAAAGATATATCAATAACAAAGTAACTGCTTCATGTGTTCTTCCTCTCAACTGCACTCAACGCGCATCTCATGCTTGCATTCCTGACGTCTTCCCTGAATAATTCAGCTCAAAAGCCGGAAAGCAGAACCCAGCAAGGTAGGTGTCTGCAGGGGCGGTAAGGACAGGGGTGTGTGGATTGCTGGGAAGCTAGAGCAGGGATGTTGGAAGTGTAGAGAGATGAGGAGGGTGTCTGCCCAGGGAAAGGGGACAAGGGGAAAGGCGGTGGCCTCTCCTGGGGCATCAGAGCCCAAGCAGGCGGGGAGGTGGAGAGTCTATGTGAGCAGGGTGAGCAGGCCTGAATTCTGTGACGCCAGACTGAAACCGGGCATAACAATGAGAACTCGTGGTTTTCAGTGTATGTAAACTGATGTGGAAATACATCTATATGTAAATGTGCATGTGTTATTTATTTGTACAAATGCACATACATACACCCATACGCGTATATATACATACATTCATATAGTCCCTGGTTTTGACAATGGAAGGGCATGGAAGCAGCAACATCTCAAGGACAATGAGCACCTAGCGTCCATATCTTTGTTTCTAAATACCACTGAGAGCAGAGTTCCTTGAAGAAATGGCCGCTACCCTGCAGGGCCAGTGCAGAGAAAATATGTGATGAGTCTGGAATGCCTTGCTGTGCCAGAAAGGAAAAAAAGTGCTCAAAGAATGATGGAGACATGACAAGAGAACACACAAGCAAACCAGAAGGCTAGCTTACTCCCACCACGGCCAACTTATCTCAGGCTAACCATGTTCAAGGGAGAAGGAAAGTATTATAAAAGATATGTAATAATGATAAACAGTGGTAGTAACAAAATTATAATTCGTGGGCTCAATAGGAAGTCACGAGCCCATACTGATATAAATAAATGGGGAAGTGAGAAAGATTTCCCTTACAGCAGAATGGCAGCTAAGGAATGTAGAGGTAATGATTGAACTAGAAAATCGCTATTTGGCAGCCATCGCGGGAATAAAGAATTCAGCCAGGAAGCATCGATGAGTGCTAAAACTAATTGGTAAAAGTTTGATGAGGAACAGGATATTTACATAGCCTCAAATTCCCTTCCAACACAATATATGTTCATCACAAAGAGGAAAAAGAGTAACTTCACACTGGGGAGAACTGGCAGACATCATGTTAATCAGTGACTGATCGATCGAAGTTAGCATCACAAAAATGGGACAAATCAAAATTATGAGCCACCTGATAGAATAGAATATAAAGAATACAGTATGGTTTCCTGATATTCTTGCCAAAAATGCAGAACCTGAATCTAATAATGAGGAAACATCAGATGAACCCAACCTGGGGGACCTTCTGCGCAACCGGCCTCTAATCTCCAGAAGTGGAAAAGCCATGAACATCAAGGAAAGACCGAGGAACTGTGTCAATCTTGGATTGGGTCCTTTTGTCATAAAGGACGTTATTGAGACAACTGGCAATGTTTAAACGGGGCCTGTGAATCAGATGGTAATAAGGGCTGAATGGTGTGTCGGATATTGTGTGTGTGGTTTAAGGGGTGGTTGGTAAGGGGTTTCAGAGGAGAGGAGGAAAGCATGCCCAGAGCCCCAGGGCTGGGCGGGTGCTCAGGAAATATCCCGGTAGCTGCAGCTTTCAGGGTAGCTGCTCCATCGGCTCTCACAGAACCCCAGCCCAGCACACCAGGCCTGCCAGGGGGCACAGAGCGGCCAGTGCACGTGGGCAACATTCTCGAGGCCCCATCTCCCAGATGGAGAGCGTTTGCCACAGACTGCCCAGGCAGAGCCGAGTTTGAGCCAGGCCTTCCCGCAGAGAACCTGGGCATGGCTGGGGTGGACCCAGAAGAAGGGAGCAACGGACTCACTCAGGAAGAACTGCGGGACCTTGACTGAGAAGCAAGGCAGAAGCTGCTTCCCCACCCCCCCCCCAACCCATGTTTCCCCTGGCAGTGGAAGCTTTCTGCACTTACCTGCCCCTTGCTGACTCCCTCCTGAACCCCTTCCTGGTCCCCCTCCCTCTGGTTCTGTTACCCTCAGAGCAGCCCGGTCAAGGGCCTTATTTTCCTCTCTGTTCTAGCAACTGAGCCCTCCTGCCCCGGGGGCTGAGAGGCAATCTGGGAAGTGATTCAAGGCAGCAACATCGATTTCCCAGGATAGTCAATGGATCTGTGACTCTGTGAGCTGACTGTGGAGTCCACACTACTGAAGCTTTGTGGGGGTGGTGAGCCGTGGTGGGAAGAGCATGGAAATCAGAGCGAAACTGGATTCACATCCCCGTCGTGCCGGGTGACATCTATATCACCTTACTAAATTTACTTACCTCTCTGAGCCTCAGTTTCCCAGTGTGCCATCAATACTACCCCACGGATCAGTGTGAGAATTAAAATCATCGTGTGTCTGGCTCTAGATCAACCCTCGCAGAATGTTAGTCTCCTTCTCTTTCTCTCCAACCTCCCACATTCCAGCCAGCAACCACCATAGTAATCACACACACACACACACACACACACACACACACTCAAAACAATAGCCTTTCTGCCTCACAAAAACCCTTACCAGAAAAAAAAAGAGTTTGAGCTTTTGTTTAAAAGCCATTCTGTGGGGCGCCTGGGTGGCTCAGTTGGTTAAGCGTCTGACTTCGGCTCAGGTCATGATCTCACAGTTTGTGTGTTCAAGCCCCGCTTCGGGCTCTGTGCTGACAGCTCGCTCAGAGCCTGGAGCCTGCTTCAGATTCTGTGTCTGCCTCTCGTCTCTGACCCTCCCCTGCTCACTCTGTCTCTCTCTCTCTCTCTCTCTCTCTCTCTATCTCAGAAATAAATAAAACATTAAAAAAAATTAAAAGCCATTCTGTGGCTGAAGGGCGTGTGTTCCTCAACACCTCTGCATTAGAATTTCCCTGGACACTGGCTTTATCTCTTTTTTTTTTTTTAATTTTAATGTTTATTTGTTTTTGAGAGAAAGCACATGAGCACCAGTAGGGGAGGGGCAGAGAGAGAGGCAGACAGAGCAACCTAAGCAGGATCTGCACTGACAGCAGAAAGCCTGATGCGGGGCTCAAACTCACAGAACTATGAGATCACGACCTGAGCTGAAATCAAACGCCTAAGCGACTAAGCCACCCAGGAGCACCTCCCCTCATACACACACACACACTGGTTTTAAAATGCAGATTCCCACACTGCATCCCAGACCTGCTATCTGGAGAAGGAAGCTAGTTGGTGAGTTTTCCTTCTCGCTGTCTCACATTCACAATTCACCAAGAGGGATCTCACTGACCTGGTTTGAAACCATCCAGTGTGGAGGGTTGGAAATGGACAGGTGCTTGGGCATCTCCAGAGGCTCTGTGCTGACAGCTCGGAGCCTGGAGCCTGCTTCAGATTCTGGGTCTCCCTCTCTGCCCCTCCCCTGCTTGTGCTTGCTCTCTGTCTCACTCTCTCAAAAATAAAGAAATCATTAAAATTTTTTAATAAAATAAATCCAACTAAATTTAAAAAAAGAAATGGACAGGTCTCCTCAGAAGCCACCGGTCTTCCTTCTGCCCAGCCCGTTGGTGATTCCCTCTAGATAAGACCCCAACTTCCTCCTTGGGGCGCCTGGGTGGCTTAGTCGGTTAAGAGTCCGACTTTTGCTTAGGTCATGATCTCTCGGTTCGTGGGTTCGAGCCCTGCGTCGGGCTCTGTGCTGACTGCCAGCTCAGAGCCTGGAGCCTGTTTCAGTCTGTGACTCCCTCTCTCTCTGACCCTCCCCTGCTCACACTGTCTCTCTCTCTCTCTCTCCTAGAAATAAAAAAAAAAAAAAAAAAAAAAAGACCCCAACTTCCTCACCAACCAGGAGTGGCCAGAGTAACAGGGTCATCTGACCAAAGTCTGGAACTTGTGTGCAGAGAACCACTGTGAGCTCTTTTCTCGGAAGACGCTACAGGCACGGCTGGCAGACAGCTCTCCCATCCATCTTTCCCCTGCACCAGAATCCGTAATTGAGAACGCAGGATGAGGCTGGGCTCTTGGAGGGGCCGATGGTGGAGGCTGGAGGCTGGTGTGGGGCCCGGGGGTAGGATTGCCGTGCTTACCAAATAAAATAGAGAACATCCACTTAAATATGAATTTCAGATCAATAATAAGCGAAATTTTACTATCAGCGTGTGCCATGCAATATTTTTGATGCTAAAAAAAATTCTTCCCTGCTTATCTGAAAATCATATGGAAGTGAATGACTTGCATTTTATCTGGCAATCCCGCCTGGGAGAGCAGGGGCCAGGTCTGTTTGGCTCTGTGTTGAAGCACCAGTACCCGTTTCATGCCTGGTATATGGTAGCCACTCCATATATCCTTCTGAAATACTTAATTGTTGGAAAAGGCCTCTCAGAGGTCCCTCTCTCCCCACTAAAAGTAAACGCATCCTCCAGAGGCCAGCTTTGAACTTGTAAATTGACTCCTTCAAATTACTGGACTAGAGCACTTAGCTAGTGTTAAGATCTGTGCTAAATAAATTGAAATGCGGAGATAAATAAATAAACTATGGCTCTTGTCCTCAAAATGGTGATTAACCAGTAGGAGCAAGAGGTCTGAACTGAGAATTACTATGGAATATGATAGATGCTAGACAATAAAACCATAAGGCCAGGGCCAGGTGATTTTGTTCATCATTTTATCTCCACCAACACTTGCGACCCGGCAGGCACTCGGTAAATAGTGGTGGGGTGGAAACGGGAAAAGAGGGAGGCACGAACTGCTCAGTGCAGGTCCGCAGAGGTGAGGTGATTGATTAACTGAGGGAGGCGCGACGGTGATAAGATCGTTCACTCCAGGGAGGGAGTGACACCTGATGTGGATTGTGATGTCGGAACACAGCAGGCAGATGGAGAGGAAAGAGTATTTCTGAGGGAGGAACAGCATAAACTCATACAACACTTTATCGAGCAGGAAGTAATGCCTGGGGGCCGGTGATGAGGTCGGAAACAGGGAAAGCCCTGAACACATGGTCAAGGGGACTGGGCTTTATCCAAGGGGTAATGGATGCTCCTTAAAGACTTTTGAGTAGAGCCATGGCCTGCATGTGAGACATTAGCCTTAGCGTGGAGGATGGACAGCAGTGAAGACACACTGGAGGCCAAAGGCCGGTGAGAAACCACTGAAATAGCCTAGTCTGCAAACAATGGAGGCCTAAACTTGTAGATTACTGGAGGTATTGGGAAATAAGCCTGCAGGGCTGAAACCACTCCGTAAGGACTAGCTGTGAATGCCCCCATCTGTCCCTACTGTGTTCCTAAGTGCCCCCCCACCCCACCCCGCGATGGGAGGGGAGGCTGTGGCAGAAAGGGGGCATTGGGGAGGAAGGGGAGGTGGGAAGCAGCCCAAGACAAACTTCCTTCACTTCGCAGGCTTGCCTAAGGATTCAGCAGGGCTAGAGCCACCAGAGGTTGACTGCTAGCCCCCAGGCTCTTCCCTCCTGCTGCTGCCTGGGGGGAGAAGGCAGAGTCCAGAGCTCTCTGCGGTCTGCAGGTGGGACCTTACCCTCAGGGGGACCCCATGCCCAGCAAGCCACGCTCCCTGCTGAAGACAGGAGCTCAGTCTCAGGGTACAGCCACCCCCTTCCTTCCAGAAGATGATCCCAAAACATGTCCAGAGGGATTATCAAAAATTCCAACCTAGTATTTACCCAAAGAATACAAAAATACAAATTCAAAGGGATACATGCACCCCGATGTTTATAGCAGCATTATCTACAATGCCAAATTGTGGAAACAGCCCCAAATAGATAGATAGTGTGTATATATATATATATGTATATATATATACACTATAAAGTATCTATATATGTATATAGATACTATATATTATAGGTACTATAGTATAATACTATATATTATAGATACTATATATATAAAATATATAAATATAATATTATATACAATATACATAGTATATATATAACATATTCACACAATATATAGAGTATATATCTAGCATATATACTATATATACCATAGTATAGTATATGTACTATATATACTATATATGCTGTATACTATATATAATATGTATATACTATATATGTATATATAGTATAGTAATATATATGCTATATATACATATATAGTATTTATATATTATATGCACTATTATATATTATATAGTATAATACATGCTATTGTTTATATATTATACATAATATTGTATTTATATATCTTACATATACTATGTATATTATATATAATATTGTATTTATATATTTTACATATAAATCTACCATACTATACATACGCTATATATACACAATGGATATATATACATTTATATATAAAATATATAAATACAATATTATATATAATATTCCATTGTATATTTACTCAGCCATAAAAAATTCTTGCCATTTGCAACAACATGGATGGAGCTAGAGTGTATTATGCTAAGCAAAATAAGTCAGAGAAAAGACATACCATATAATTTCACTCATATGTGGAATTTAAGAAACAAAACAAGCAAGCAAAGTGGGGGAAAGGAGAAGGAGGGGGAGAGGCAAACCAAGAAACAGAGTCTTAACAACAGAAAACAAACCGATGGTTACCAGAGGCAGCGGGGCATGAGTGAAATGGGTCATGGGGGTTAAGGAGGGCATGTGTGATGAGCATTGGGTGATGTATGGAAGTGCTCAATCACTACATTCTACATCTAAAACTACTATTACACTGCATGTCAACCAACCGGAACTTAAATAAAAACTCTTAAAAAATTCCAAACCTGAGGGGCACACAGGAGATCTGTTAGTTCAGCCCTAGGCCCAGAACCAGGCCCCAGTCCTGGGTGCGTCCCCCACTCCCTCTCACGCAGCTCTTTGGGCATCTCACTCACTTCTGGAGCCATCAGACCTTACCTGTAGCAGACACAGAGTTTGGAGTTAGACTAACCTGGGTTCAAATCCACCCAGATATGTGCCCTTATGCAAGTCACCTCACCTTTGTGAAATATTGCTTTCCCTGCTTAACGAATGACACATCCTTCACAGCCGTGACTAATTAAGTAAAATATCCCATATGAACAAACTCAGGACAGTACCTGGCATGTAGTCATGATTCCTGTAAATGCTGCACTCCTTCATCCCTGAACTGACAGAGAGTTTTATCTGCCTACCTTCCTATATTCATTCGCCCTCCTAATGTATCCTGGGTGCCTACTATGTACCAGCTCCTTTCTAGGTGCTGGGAAAACAATGGCAGGCAAAACATAGTCCCACCATCGTGGAAGTTCCATGCTCCTGGGGCAGATAGATACTAATTGATCACACAAATAAAAAGAAAATTATACCAATAATGAGTACCGCGAAGGAGAGAAACACACAGCCACTTGGTTAGTCCAAGGACCTCCAGAGATGGAGCCTGGGGCTGACACACCTTTGGCATGGCCCACACCAGGGAAATGCTAGGGACCTTACATTCCTGTTAACTGGTTTCCCAGAAGCTCCAGTTCCCAAAAACAAATGTATTCAGAACAGGGAACTTGGGAGGGGAAACCTGGAATGCCCCCAGATCCAATCCTGAACCAGGTTCCCCAGAGCCCAATCCCACCCCAAAATAAATAAAGCCTCTGCCGGGCTACGTCCTCAGCAACGCTAAGCAGCCTCCCCAGGGAAGACGGATCTTGCTACAGGTTCACCATGAACTTCTTTACCGTCCTGCTGCTGGCCACATTAGCCTCCACCTCTCTCGCCATCCTTAATGGTGAGTCTGGCTTCTGTCACACTCCTCTTTGTTCCCCAGAGGTCACCGAGCTGTCCGCTGGAGAGTCCTCAGCACTAGGAAGACCTCTCCTTAATCCTTGTAATGTGCTGAGTGGAGATGCATAACGGAAAGTGCACCCTCGGGGTGACTGAGGTGTGGAGGCAGGGGACTAGGACTCATGGCCCCAGGAACCCTGCACCCTAGAAATCCTGGGGCCAGGACCAGAAGAGCCTCCTGGACCCAAATCAAGGTGGTCTATGGGTTAACAGAGATTCAGATTCGATTTCAGCCTCTGAGGGTGGTGGACACCCCAGGCAGAGCCCCTGTCCTCCTCTGGGGCTCCCTCTGTAACCTGCAGGGCAAGACATACATGCACATTCATTCAACAGCGATTTAATGAGCATCTACTCTGTGCCAGACACACAGCGCTAGGCACTTGAGATACACTAACAAAATACAGAGACCTCTGTCATCCTTGAGATTTCACTCTAGGAAAAAGAACCCGATCATTAGCATGTTAAACAAATTACAGAGTGTGTTAGAAGCGCTAAGACAGAGAACAGGGTAAGGGAGGTGGAGATGCTGGGGCAGGAGGGGGGTACACACTAGCATCTCACGTGTTAAATATCTTAAGACCTCTCGAAACTCTAACTTCTTATTTTTCAGAGCCACACGATGAGATCCAGTTGGAGGGTCAGCCCATAAATGCCCGTAAGTCTCACGTTGACAGCCTTTAGAGTAAGTTGGTGGGAGTAAAAGATTGTCGGGTAAATGATGAGTTCTCCACATGAGGAAGAAGTGGAAACCATTCCTCCTGACGTTGGACCTTAATCCTTTTCTGCTGCACTAATTGGCCAACATCTGGGGGCCAGGAACAATTTGAACAGCTGGGTAGTCATTGACGATGGGTGTAGGAACTACGTCTCATACCCAAATGCTAGCAGGTAGGGAGTTTCAGCTCATGCTGAGGGGAGGATGCTGGAGGGGTTCATCGGTCCCAGGCTCCCCCAGAGCCTCAAAGTCATGAATATCGCAGGATCCTGCTTTGTAGATTATCCGTAAACACAGTTCAACCTCAGGCTAGCTTCCCCTGATTTACCAGATTAGGCAGACTCCAGCAATACCCAGAATTCAGAAAAAAAAAGAACCAATATTTATTGAACCCTTCCCATGCAACAGACAATGGGTTGGGGGTTTGCATAGTTAATCTCTTTTCATTGGGAAGGTGAATTTACTAGAAATGGAATCCCTATTCAATGGCATTCAAAATCAGGGATGCGCCTTTCAGGTGCTCATAGATTCGGATGCTGGTATGGGATCTCAATTCTGGTCTACACTGACTGGGCAATGACCCAACCCTGACACCCTCTAGCATGTTAAGAGATATGGCATAGAGCTGGCTGGTTGTTTCTTACCACCAGCTCTTTCTCTGCCCCTCACTCCATCTCCTTGGCCCCAGCTGCTCAGCTGATACCCGAAAAGGACCACGTCTCCATTGAAAACCTTTCTGAGGAATCTCTCATCTCCAGAGAAGAGCTGATTTTTGAAGAGGATGATATCATCAAATCTCCCAGGAGACCAAGGCATCAAAGGCCCGAGCTGCGTCACCCCATCCCCCAGGAGGACAGTGTCAGAAAGGCTGTCCCTCAGTCAGAAGAGACTACAGAACTCACTCCCAGTGCTGGTAGGGGAAGAAGCCGGGAGGGAGGGCATTAAACAGAAAAAGGCAGGGGCTGGACACTACCTTGGGAGACAAAGTTGGGGTTGGAAAGAGGAAGCTGAAGGGGAACAAGAATTAAAGGTAAATGAGGAGCGGAGGATCCACTGATCCCCCGTGTCAGCACCGAGGAGCTTGGGAGAGGCATGGAGGGGACTAACCTTACCTTGACATTTCTCTCCCAATATTCCCCAGCAACCACCTCAGAGGGAAAGCTGGCCAAGCTGGGCCATAAAATCGGCAAGAATCTGGACAAAACAGTGAAAGAAACCATAAGCTATCTGAAAAGCCTATTACCTCATGCCTATGAAGTCATAAGGCCCTAATGATAACAAGGCCCAGTCCTGGCCAAAGCTGGCGTCTACAGCACCCAAACCCTGCTCGCCCTGGCCACCATCTCTCAGCTCCCCACATCCCTTATTAAAGTGTTGCATCCCGGTCTGGCTCTGTGGTGCCTTTGTTGGGCCAGGAGGGAAGGCAGAGGCCCCCACTCTGCTTTGATTCTTCCCGAGTTACCCTGCCGCTCTCATGTTAAACCTCCCCTCCTCAGCTTACAAACCTGTTCAAGTCTCCACATCCCAAGATACCCTCTGTGAGGTCTTGACTCCCCTCAAGCTGCCCCTCCTCCTCCTCATGCCCACTGCCTCCGTGCTCCCTCACCCTCCTGCACTCCTCACCCCCCCCCCAACAATCTGCGTTTTCACACCTGCCAGCCTGCGGCAACTGCTCCCCCCAACATCACTGACAGAAACAAATCTGGTGGCTATTTCCGGTCACCGCTACTCTCTTCACTGTCTCAGCAGAACCGGACACACCCCTCCCAGAAACTTCCCCCACACTGACCTTCCAATGAGCTGCACCCTACTGGTTTTCCAAGCCCCCCATTTCCTTCCTGGCATATTTTCTGACTATGCGCTCTGTGCTCCCAGCGTCCCATCCTGTGCTCTCTCGCCTTCTCTCCACCTTTCTTCCTCTACATTCCCATCTGCCAAGACTTCACCTTCACCTCAGGGAGGATGGAGTTTACCCATTTACCCACCCACCACACATCCACCAGTGCCTACTATATGCCAGACCCATCTACCTAATATGTGCCTAACTCTCCCCACCCCAACCCTGGCCAGTTTTCACCATAAAGGCATGGGGACCCAGTGGGGAAAGAAGACACTGGGAAAACAAAAATCTCTCCCGGTCTTACAAATGGAAGGAAGATTGCCCATTTGAAGGGAGATAGGATGGCAGGAAGGAAACTATGAGAAAACAGAAAATATATATATCAGCCTCTGCTCCCGCGTACCTGGCACAAAGCTTCAAAACCTGTGTAATTTCCTAAGTGATAAGCACACTAGAGGCATCCCTGTTCTAAAATTTGGCCTTTGACACATTCCTGAGACAGGGATCCTAAGACTCTTGAAAGTTCCTAAGTCATAAGAGCATCAGGAGCGTCTTTTGTTCTTTTTTTTTTTTTAATATTTATTTATTTTTGAGAGAGAGAGAACGCAGATGGGGGAAAGGCAGAGAGAGAGGGAGACACAGAATCCAGAGCAGGCTCCCAGCTCTGAGCTGTCAGCACAGAGCCTGACAAGGGGACTTGAACCCACAAACCATGAGATCATGACCTGAGCTGAAGTCGGATGCTTAACCCAGCTGAGCCACCCAGGCACACCAAGCATCTTTTGTTCTAATGAGGTGACTCCGGTGGGCTTTTGGAGGCTCCTGGATGGAGGCTGGCCGCCAGAAGGACCAAGCCATGATGAGAAGCTTGGAATTTTCAGCCCATCCCCCGCTTCACTGGAGAAGGGAAGAGGGGCTGGAAACAGAGTTAATAATTGATCATACCCATGTGATAAGTCTCCATAAAATCCCAATACTGTGAGGTTCTGAGAGCACCCAGGTTGGTGAACATGTCCACACAGCAGGAGGGTGACATCACCCAGTTCCACCGGGAGAGAAGCACCAGTCCTCAGGATCCTCCCAGACTCTGCTCTGGGTATCTCGTTGTCTGGCTGTTCATCTGTATCCTTTATCAGATCTTTTCATAAACTGGTAAACGCAAGCATTTCCCTGAGTTTTGTGAGTCGCTGTAGCAAATTAACTGAACCCAAGGGAAGGGTCTGGGAAGCTCTGATTTATATGATTTATAGCTGATCAGTTAGAAGAACAGGTGACAACCTAGACTTGCGACTGGCATTTGAAGGGGGACCTGAGCCTTTTACCTGCGGGAGCTGATGCAACCTCCAGGTAGTGGCAGAGCTGAGCTGAATTGTAGGACACCCAGCTGGTGTCACAGAGTCGCTTGGTGGCAGAAAACTCACACGCGCTGGTAACCAGAAGTGTCAGAAGTGAAGTGTTCTGCATGTGAATAAGGATGACTGAGTTTTTCCAACTCAGGAGCCACCTCTGATGTCTATTGTCCAACCCCCCAGGACATATAAAAAATGTACTCGGTCAACAGAGTGATCAACTCACAGCAATGCAGGCCAGGTGCTGCCCCAGCCCAGGGAAACCTGGAAGTGTGTTCACAGCTGGGGGCAGATAAAATCATCTCCATCCTTCCTTCCTTCCTTCACTTTTTCCTGGTACAGAAAGTTTCCAGCTGCCCACTTTCCTTAGTTACCCACCCTCCCCTCCAATACAAAGACACACTCACAACCCCACCAAAAATACCACCCAGCCTAGATAGAAAGTTCTATCTTTCTCATAAATTCTTGCCAGGCATAAATTCTTGAGACGAGGCATAAATTCTTGCCAAAATGACAGAGGAAGGTGGTGAGGGATTCCAGAGTTTAGGAAAGAATTGGAGGGGAAGCTCCTTGAGTTAGATTAGGAAAATTGAAGTGTCTTGGAGATTAAAGGCCCCAGACTCATCCTTCCGACCCTCCACTTCAGACCAATACAAAAAATGATGTGAAGGTCATTACGTAATGGTCAAAGTATCCACCTTACCAGTGGCCGGACAGATGCTCTATAAACCCAAATTGCAGGGCTCTCGGTTAAAACTGGATAGGAGACCCCAGGCCAAAGGGGCCTTGCACTCTGACCCCATCCCCCCACTCTCACCCCGCCCCACCCCACCTCACCTCACCCCCGATTCACAGACTGAACAACAGACAGGGCTGCACGAGCTACTCTAGGATTCTCACCCATAAGATCATCTACTCTTCCCCCAAAGGAGGGTAAGCACCACAGGGGAAAACAGCCTGGGAAGTGTTCCCTCCAAATTGCTCCTCTTGTGGGGAGGGAGCTTCTAAGAGGGAAAGCCATCGAGGCAGAGTAGCCTTCTCTTCTCTCAACCCTTTTGGCTCAATGGGTGGGCTTAGGATCTGCTAGCAACCACAGGCGTGGCTGGAAAGAGAGGAGTGGAAAGGGGCGGGGGAGGAGAAGACAAGCCGAGCATCAGAGCAGTCTCCCACGTCACAGATATTTGGCCATTCCTGACCTACAAAGTGGCCATATTATATGGCCCACTTATTTTTATAGCGCCTGCTATGTGAAAGGAGGAAATAAGAAATAGATTTCCCAACAGGAAATGGGGAGGTAAGTTTCTAAGTGCTTTCCACATATTTACTCCCTTAATCCTTGCAAACAAACAAACAAAAATGCTATCCCCATTTTCAGATGAAGGGAATGAAGTAACAAGTTCTCATTGCTATTCTTTGTATATCCTCCGGGAATCAGTGGGGTGGCAGCTTTACTACTGCCCCCCAAGTCCTCTCGATTGGGTCCAAATAGGACCGAAATGAACTCCAAGACAAAAGAAACTCGGTCTCCTCTCTCCAGATGGCTCAGTGCCGTTGCTCAGTACAGCTCACGGGCAGGTTACAAAATAAACACTACCTGGCCCCCCCAAAATATCATGTAACTCCATTTTAGCAACCAAGAAGTACTCGAAATTTGAACCTAAACCCCCTCCTAATTTCAAAAGTGACAAGGAGCAAAATTTAAATATACTTTTCTTTTACGTCAAAATGCAAGACAATCAGAAGTCCAAAATTCTTCCCTTTCCCAGTGCTGTACCGCTCATTCTTAGCCAGAAGGCCCCACTCCAAAGGCATCTAGCTCTGTCCATTTGCCTGGACACCCCCGTTCCTAAAGCGTACCCATCGACCACAAAGTCAGTTCCCTATGTCTCCCTTCCGGCCGCCAGGGCTCTGGCTGGGCCTCCCCACCCGACAGCACCCTGTGACCTCCCAGAATGGGCTGGGGAGGGTGTTCTCCGTGCTGCTCCAGCTGTTCGGTAGAATAAGGTCGGGGTGTGAAGGGAAGGGTAGGTGCACACACTCCGCTTCCCAAAGTGTGGGGCGGGGTTTGGAACCGTTCTGTCCTCTCCCTGGCCTGGGGGGAGCCGCCTCTCAGACGTCTAAGGTGTGACAACAGCACGGACTGTGGTGAGGCCTCAAGCCCTGAGAGGATGAGGAGGGTGGAGAGTCTGAGCCTGGGGAATGCCCCCCCCCCCCCCCCCGCTGGGGAGTCAGGGGCAGGGCTGTTATACCTGGAGGTAGGGGACTGGCTGCATCCCGGGTCTTCCCCCTTAAACGTAAACAGCTCCTCCGGCACCTCCAAAGTTAACTTAATCTATCCCCAAGTAGCTCACTGGTCCCTCTTTCTCAAAGTCGGAGTAACTAGGACCCAGAATAATGCTACGGTACCAGGGTCATACCCAACAAAACTTAGAGGCACCGGCATATTCTCAGGTCCCAGAGCAAGTATGTGCCCAGAACCTAGTGCACAACAATCTTGTGGGGTTATTTGGGGGGTGGGGGGGGAGAAGGTGGGGAGAACCCTTAATGAGGATTCAAGATGCCAAAGGCCAGCCCTCAGCCACGGAAGCCTCCTGCCGCCTATGGAGAGGTGAATTTGGGCATTCAGTTTACCCCTAGACGGTGGGGAGCATGACTACCATCTCTTCTCTTAAAGTAGGGCGTTTCAGACATTTCCGTCATCTTGTGATATTTAAAATTTGGAATAACGCTCCCAGTAGTCCTAATTTAACTCGGAAGTGACTAGATCTATTTCTCTCCTGCATGAATTCCCCTTAGTGTGTATTTCATCTTCTCATTACTTGGGGAGTGGGGGAGGGAGGGGGAGGCCTGACCACAAATTCCCCGGCATGCCCCTCAGGGCATTGGGCAATACCTCCCCCACCCCTCACTCCTAAATAACTGTGTCCCTTTGAAACTAACCTAACAATAGTCGCAGTGCTCGCCACTAATCGGGTCCTTTCCTCGCTCGCTCGCTCGCACTGTGCAAACCCCTGTCTGCTCAGGTTTCTCGCCCGTCCAGGCTCCCTCTAGCGGTCTCACTCGGCTTTGCATCCTTATTAAATCGCCCCATTCATCCTCTCTGATCCAGAAATGAATATTCTTTTTTTTTTCTTTTTTTTGAAATTTTTATTTAAACTCCAGTTAGTTTACACACAGTGTAATATTAGTTTCACGTGTGCAATATAGTGAGTCAACACTTCCAGACAACACCTGGTGTTCATCACAAGTGCACTGCTTAATTCCCACTATCTAAGCCATCCTCCCACCCACCTCCCCTCTGGTAACCATCAGTTTGTTCTCTATAGTTAAGAGTCTGTCTCTTGGCTTATCTCTCTCTCTTTTTAATTTACTTTTTTTTTTTAATGTTTTATTTATTTTTGAGAGAGAGACAGAGACAGCGTGAGCAGGGGAGGGTTAGCTAGAGAGGGAGACAGAATCTGAAGACAGGCTCAGGCTCTGAGCTAGCTGTCAGCACAGAGCCCGATGCGGGGCTCGAACCCACAAACCTCGAGATCATGACCTGAGCCGAAGTCAGACACTTAAACAACTCAGCCACCCAGGCGCCCCTATTTTTTATTTTTTAATTTACATCCACATTAGTTAGCATATAGTACAATAATGATTTCAAGAGTAGAATCCAGTGATTCATCCCCCACATATAACACCCAGTGCTCATCCCAACAAGTGTCTTCCTTAATGCCCTTACCCATTTAGCCCATCCCCCCACCCACAACCCCTCCAGCAACCCCCAGTTTGTTCTCTATACTTAAGAGTCTCTTATGTTTTATCTCCCTCCCTGTTTTTATATTTTTTGTGCTTTTCTTCTATATTCATCTGTTTTGTATCTTAAATTCCACATATGAGTGAAGTCATATGATATTTGTCTTCCTCTGACTAATTTCTCTTACCATAATACCCTCTAGTTCCATCCACGTAGTTGCAAATGGCAAGATTTCATTCTTTTTGATTGCCGAGTTAATAATCCAGTGTATGTATGTGTGTGTGTGTGTGTGTGTGCGTGTGTATATATATATACATATATATATATATGTACACACACACACAACTTCTTCTTTATCCATTCATCCGTCGATGGACATTTGAGCTCTTTCCATACTTTGGCTATTGTCGATAATGCTGCTATAAACATGGGTGCATATGCCTCTTCAAAGCAGCACACCTGTATCCCTTGGATAAATCCCTAGTAGTGCAACTGCTGGGTCGTAGGGTGGTTCTATTTTTAATTCTTTGAGGAACCTCTATACTGTTTTCCAAACTGGCTGCACCAGTTTGCATTCCCATCAACAGTGCAAGAGGCTTCCCCTTTCTCCACATCATCGCCAACATCTGTTGTTGCCTGAGCTGTTAATTTTAGCCATTCTGACAGGTGTGAGGTGGTATCTCATTGTGGTTTTGGTTTGTATTTCCCTGATGATGGGTGATGTTGAGCATTTTTTCGTGTGTCTGTTAGCCATCTGGATGTCTTCTTTGGAAAAGTGTCTCTTCATGTCTTTTGCCCAGAAGAAATGAAGAAATATTCTGCTCTTTTCTAGTTCAGTCCTTAAAAGCACTAGATGGGGAGACACTTCCTTTTTCTTTTACTCTATCTCAAGTAAGGCCCCTAAGAACTCAACCTTTCTCCCAAGAAAATCTTATCTTTTTCTCCAGCTCAGTCAACAGAACTTCCTTCTTTTTTCTTTCCTTTTCTTGCTGAGTTTTCTCACTATAAGACCAAGACTTGCATCTCACAGGCTCCACATGTCTCCTTGATTCCCTAAGTCTGATTTCTAAAGACACAATGTTCGAGACACCTTGATAGATACATACAAACCTATCCTTTAGGTTTGTAATAATTCCGTTGATTCTTTTCATCCACATTGGAGTTTCCTCTACAGAAGGGGTCCTGGTCCTTTTTATCTGTACGAAGTCCACCACACCTGTGTGGTTAATCCCACAGTGGGCCGCTGAGATCAGAGGCCAGGGCTGACTCAATAAATGTACAGCCCAAAGCCAACTTGAGACTGTGTGGTAGGAATCATTCTAGGACCCTGTGGGCCGGCCATAGATAAAATCCTTCCATGTTTCCCTCTGAGGCCTTAAATGTGGTTTAAAACAAAGTAGACAATCGGGATCTGGGACAGCCAACCTCGCATCACTTACCAAAGATCAGCACAAATAATAGGAAGCCAAAATGTAACCACCTTGTGGTCTGAACCCACATGAAATTGGGGTAATTTCATTCCGGCTTCAACTGCACCCATAAAGCTGCAGGTCAAAGTTACCTTCAAAGCCTTTGCCTGTCAAAATCCACTGTGCTGGAATCCCCCTAGGCCAGTCCCTGATTTTACTGTCAGGGCTCCAGGGTGGCCCACCAGCATGTCAGCCTTCCAGCCCTCTGAATCAGGCCCATGGAGAAGGTGCCCCCAGAATAGCGGGCCAAAAGGAGAGCAAAGTATCAATTTTATTAATGGCCAGACAAGGGCCAGACAAGTGCACTCTGACTTCTCTGGCAAACTGAAGTAAATAATGAAGTCAAGATTCAAGTCCAAGAGGGGCCTCCTCTACTTCGTCCCCTGCCTGAGCCAGTAAGCAGACAGGGAAACAGCAGACATGCCCCAAGGGAGAGAAGGAGAAGGAAGCCTTGTCCAAACGTGTGTGTTTGCATCACGGGAGGGCAGCAGAGAAAGAGGCAACGCTATTCAGGAACAGTCCTGTTAACGCATGGACCACTCTCCCTGGTGGAACCTGTCCCATAAATGTACTGTCCCCCCCTCCTCCCCGCTGCTATGCACCCCCACCCTGCAGGGGGGGAGCACCCGCCTGCCTGAGGAGATCCTTTCATCTTGTATTAGTTTCCCAAGTACAATTTCTAAACACAAATGGCCACAAATGTACTGGCTTAAAACAATACAGCTGTATTATCTTGTAGATCCAGAGGTCAGAGGTCCAAGATGGGTCTCATGAGGCTAAAATCAAGGTGTCAGTAGGGCCGCATTCTTTCCCGGAAGCTCAGGGGAGAATCCATGTCAGCGCTCATTCCAGCTTCCAGAGGCCACCCACATCGCCTGGCTTTCAGTCCCATCTTCCCATTTTCTGAGCCAGCCATGTCCCGCCACGGCTTCTCACTTTGCCATCCATCTGGTTCTCTCTCCTGAATCCCTCCCCACAGTTAAGATTCCTCGTGCTTACACTGGACGTAATCTGGGAAAATCTCCCTATTTTCAAACCAGATGGTTAACAATCTTAATTTCACTCCAAACCTTATTTCCCTTTTGCCATGAAAGCTAACATAATACAGATTCTGGGGATTAGGACATGGATATCTTGGGGGCCATTATTTTGCTAACATATGTATCCCACACCCATGGGATCCGTGACCACCCAAACCCACTTAGGCCTTGGTACCACAGGAATCAGTTGCCAGAGGTCCCAAACCATCCAGGTAGGTACTGAAGTCTATACCCTGTCCCATCTGCTCTCAGAGGAAGGTGGGTAACCGAATCCCTCCTGTCACACCTGTTCTGTTTTCCTCAATCATCACCGAAGCCAAGCCAAAGCCTCCAAGACCCAGTTATCCGGACTCCCAGGTCCCTAACCCAACCCAACTCTCTGCTGGGCCTCTCTCCCAGACCCTTTCACTGTGACTTCTAAAACTCCTGGCATGTGGTCAGCAGACTCCTTGATAGTGCCAGTTTTGGGTGTTCTCATTGATTAGTCTCATTTTAAGATTTCCTGAGACTCCCACAGGCCCTACAAGGCTCTCAAGGGGAAAGTGCTTTCCCTCCCACTGCCAATTACCTCGGAGCTAGAATGTGGGTAGGGAGGGTCTCCTGGTTTCCCACTGCTTCTTCTATACCACTGCTCCAGCTTCCAATTTCAAAACCTCCTCTCCTTGGAAGCTCTGAACGCAGGCTGCCAACCCCCTCCCAACCCTCCCCTCAATCACCGATGGCCTCAGCTCCTGTTCTTCTTCCCCTCACTTGCCTGTCAACATTCCTGACGATGTTCCACATTCACACAGATGATCTCGCGACACTCTGGCTTCTCAGTCCTTGACCTTTGTACCTCAGCCCACACTTTACCACCGTGAGCTCCCAAATCTCCAATTCAAGAATCACATCTTATCTGCAACGTCCTGACCTTCCATCTCCTTTCCTCTAGAAGTTCAGTTGTAGCAACGCTTTGGCCTTATCCAGACCCCTGATCTATTCCACCATGGTTTCCATTTGGTTAATGACTACATTTCCCAGGCTGCTTTGCAGTTAGATGGGGCCATGTGACTAGGTTGCCGCCAGTAGGATATGAGCCAATATGATGTTGGCAAATTATAGGAAGGGTCTTTGGCAGAAAGGGAGTATGTCCTCTCCTTCTCTTTGTCCCCCTTCCCACCAACTGGAATGAGATGAGAGGTGAGAGCTGGAACTGCTTTCAGAGGCCATTAAATGGAAGCCACCCTTTTGAAAAGAAAAAGTTACAAGATAGTAAAAACCTGAATCTTGAATATTGTGAAGCCACTATATTACCCATGTTTAACTTCCACTTAAGCCATGGCATCAAGACCTTGTATTTGCACCTGAACTAGTACCTTCATATACTTGTCCACCTCATCTTCCATCTCATTACATATAACCTCATACTCAATTATTCAAGTCAAAAACCTGAGACTCAATATTGATTTTTGCCTTTGCCTCAATCCACACATCAACAGAGCCTTAGACTCTATCTCCAAAATATGTCTTGACTTCATCCCACTCTCTCCATCCCCATACCACCACCCTAGTTTCACCAGAATGATCTATCACTTAGATTTCTGCAGTGGCCCCCTGACTAACCTCTCTACCTCCACCGTTACCCCTTCCAAACCATCCTCCAAAAGACACGTGATCTTCTTTTATTATTATCTTTATTTTTATTTTGAGAGAGACAGAAAGAGAGGGAGAGAGTGTGCACATGAGCAGGGGAGGAGAAGAGAGAAAGGGAGAGACAGAATCCCAAGCAGATCGCATGCTCTCAGCATGAAGTCGCCCATCTTGTGATTTGATCTCACCATCATGACCTGAGATCGTGACCTGGACCAAAACCAAGAGTCAGACATTAACCATCTGAGCCACCCAGGCACCCCAGACGAGTGCTATTCTTAAAGTATATCAAATCATGTCAGTTAGTTTGCTGATGAAAACCTTATGTGTGTTTTTTTTAATCTTTTTTTTGTGTGTGTGTCTGTTTATTTTGAGAAAGAGAGTATCCACGCAAGCAAGGAAGGGGTAGAGAGAGGGGGAGACAGAGAATCCCAAACAGGCTCCACACTGTCAGTGCAGAGTGCCACGCACAACTCACACTCGCAAACAGTGAGATCGTGACCTGAGCCAAAATGAAGAGTTGGATGCTTAATGGACTGAACCACCCAGGCGCCCCCTCATAGGTGTTTTCCAGTTGTACTTCGAATAAAATCCAAACTCCTTACCAAGGCCTACAGGCACTAAATGGCCTGGTTCCCATTCATTTCACTCCACTCTCCTGCTCAACACTTCACGGCCACGCTGGTGTCTTTCATGGTCCCTGGACACACCAGCATTTTCCCAGCTCAAGGCTATCATCCTTACTATTCCTTCTGCTAAGAACCTTGTTCCTCTTGCTGTTTGCTTAGCTGGCTCCCTTCCATCCTTTAGGACTATGCTGAAATGTCACCTCCCCAGAGAGAGCTTCCCTGGCCACCCCATTCAGTGCCCACCCCATCTACGCTCCCATCAGTCACTGTCCCCTCACTCTACTCATTGCCTCACTGCACTCACCACATTCTGAAGTGATCTTATTTAAACATTTGTTTACCTGTATACTTTCTACCTCACAAAAATGTAAACTCTATGAAACCCAGGAACTTGTCAATTATTAGTACTTATCATTTCTCTCTAGTATCATGAACAGTAATTACTGGGCAAGGAGAGTTCAGTGAATAAATCCAAATTGAATTTATGAGTGAATGGAAGGAAGGAAGGAAGGAAGGAAGGAAGGAAGGAAGGAAGGAAGAGAGAGACAGAGAGAGAGGGAGGGAGGGAGAAAGAAAGAAAAAAAAGAAAGGAAGGAAGGAAGGAAGAAGGAAGGAAGGAAGAGAGAGACAGAGAGAGA